>NC_043017.1:32114241-32131741 GCF_006345805.1 Octopus sinensis | reverse complement strand
ATAGCCACTCCTGCACATATAGCCACTCCTGCGCCTATAGCCACTCCTGCACCTATAGCCACTCCTGCACCTATAGCCACTCCTGCGCCTATAGCCACTCCTGCACCTATAGCCACTCCTGCGCCTATAGCCACTCCTGCACCTATGTGAGTGTAATTTATATACAACCATTTATCTCTGGATATTTGCCTCAGTACATGACTAAAATTCTTGTTACCGTATTGAATGTCAAGCTGTATTCAATAATAGCACTTGATTAGTATATTATGGGTGTCTAATATAATTCCTACACTAAAGAAGAACGATTAATAAATGTTTCGGTCATGCATTTGGCCATCTTCACAGCAGAGGTAAAGTAATTGACGGTGCATTAAAGTGTGAAATGGACACAATTGCTTATGACTGTACACTTGTATCACTTCTATAACTTGAGCTGCGGGGTGTAAACAAGTGGAGAGTTAGATTAAGAGATGGCAATTGTGATTGGTTGTCGATTATCGATGGGAGGTTATTTTCATATTGTAATTGTAGCTATAGGTGTCGTTATGTTGAAAAGAGTGGGAAAAAAAGAAGAAAAATGTATCTATTTTTTTGCATTTTTTATTTTTTGTTTCATCTGGTTATTTCTGTAGCTTGTTAAAATTGATTTCTTGTTAATTGACAGTTTCAATGGACTTTTACTACGTTTTTTCAATTTTTTTTATTCAAACATGTTTAATAGACATGTTTGGATGTTGATACTGTTTTATCCACACTAATTAATTTTAAATTTAGTTATTTCAGTAGTTTGTAACAATTTGATCTCTATCAATAGGAAGTTTTATTTCTGGTTTTGTCATGTTTGTTTAACTGGATTCATGGTTTAATACTGGTGTCTTATCTGAGCTAATTACTCGTTTATTAAAGCTTGTGTGATTTTAATGATTGTGTTGATGTCTTTAACCTGTTTGTATCTCGCTCACACTTTTGTAACAGTAACAAATTTATTTCCTATATATCCACCTCTCGCATGTGTGTATTTAGACACTTTTTTTTTATATAATATAATTGTCTGTCATTGTTGCTGTCGCTTTGTGTATTATCAGTTTGAGGAGGAATAAATTAGAAAGTCTGGGTGGATCTGCAACTACAAGTTGGCTGATGAGTTCGAGGCTGGATGGATGTGGATTACCTTCTTGTATATTTTTGAGATGGAGGTGTTGTGATATTGATAAGATACTGTCAAGGCAGTAAAAGCTGGTTTTGACATTGTACCAATTGAAAAGCGTGTGTACTGTATAAAAATGACTAGAAAATATTAATCTAATCAGAGGCTGGATGGATGTGGATTACCTTCTTGTATATTTTTGAGATGGAGGTGTTGTGATATCGATAAGATACTGTCCAGGCAGGAAAAGCTGATTTTGACATTGTACCAATTGAAAAGCGTGTGTACTGTATAAAAATGACTAGAAAATATTAATCTAATCAAGACAGGGATTTCTGGATATGTTGGATTTTACATTCATTTTATATGCTGAATAAGCTACATAATTTTTATCTATCAGCAGTGGTGCCCCAGCATGGCTGCGGCCTTCAGGCTAAAACATTTTTAAGGATCTAAGGATTTATCTTTAAAGCAGTGTCCCAGCATAACTGCAGTCTAATGAATGAAGTAGAAGATAAAAGAAATATATTTGCTATCTATATTTGTGAGTTTTCTCCATGCCAACTGCTTTTTCCCTCTTGAGATAGTTTCTTAGTCATGCTGCATTATAAAGGAGAACAAAGTCAAAAATAACATTATACAAAGGTAAGTAGAATATTCGATTCCTTATTTTGTTTACCAAATATTTATAATGGCTGGAGTGCTTTGAATTTTATGTAGTATGCTTTTGTTTTCTCTGGAAATAATGCTTCTCACTAGACATTATAACGATGATTTGGTTATTCCTTAGACAGTGCTGATGGCAATTCTAAAGTTATGCAACATAACTTTAAGTTATGCAGCATATAAAATGAATTGTTGTGGTGCACCTAAGCACTCTCTTACTCTCTTTTACTCTTTTACTTGTTTCAGTCATTTGACTGCGGCCATGCTGGAGCACCGCCTTTAGTCGAGCAAATCGACCCCGGGACTTTTTCTTTGTAAGCCCAGTACTTATTCTATCGGTCTCTTTTGCCGAACCGCTTAGTGACAGGGACGTAAACACACCAGCATCGGTTGTCAAGCAATGCTAGGGGGACAAACACAGACACACAAACATATACACACACATTTATATATATACATACATATATAGGACAGGCTTCTTTCAGTTTCTGTCTACCAAATACACTCACAAGGCATTGGTCGGCCCAAGGCTATAGCAGAAGGCACTTGCCCAAGATGCCAGGCAGTGGGACGAACCCGGAACCATGTGGCTGGTTAGCAAGCTACTTACCACACAGCCACTCCTGCACCACTCCTGTATACAATAATTTCATTATTATTATTATTATTATAAATAAGCTTAGATTTTTTTAAAAATATACATCCATGATATAACTGTTCTTGTCCTGTAAAACAATTACACCATGTTTAATGTATAATTTTATATATTTATTAATGATATGTAAAACGAAAAGGTTGTAAAGGTTCAGAGAGCTCGTGTCTCCAATGAGACATCAATCATGGAGTTATCACTGTTTTTCACCCATTAGGAGTCATCACCTTAATTAATAAATAAGAATCAACTTTTTGAAACTCACAAAAATGTTGATATTCGTATCCCAGGTTGGAATATATTCTTCCTCAAATGTTTTTGGTTTTTCTAAAAATTGTGATTTATATAAGGTGGTATCAAACGGTTCCTGGACTAGTTATGTTTAATAAAAATAACTTATTTACCTAAGTCTTAACATCATCTTTGAAATGTTCACCTTGTACAGCTGTACACTGGTTCCAGCATTCCTGCTACTTTTGGAATCCGGCCTGGATGTTGTTTTCTAAAAGCAAGTCAAAGACCTTCAGTGATTTTCTTTGAATCTCGACAATGGTGTTAAAACAATGAACCTTTGAGCTGCATTTTCCTTTTGGAGAAGAGATGGAAGACCGTAGGTGCTAAGTTTGGTGAATGGGGTGGATACAGAAGCAATACTATGTTGTTTTCAGTGAGAAACTTACGAGTGAGGAGAGCTCAAAGACAGGATGATTGTCATAAAGAATCCAATTCTTTGCACTCCACAGATCCTCTCTCTTTTACTCTTTACTCTTTTATTTGTTTCAGTCATTTGACTGTGGCCATGCTGGAGCATCGCCTTTAGTCGAGCAAATCGACCACAGGACTTATTCTTTGGAAGCCTAGTACTTATTCTATCGATCTCTTTTGCCGAACCGCTAAGTTACGGGGACGTAAACACACCAGCATCGGTTGTCAAGCAATGTTGGGGGGGACAAACACAGACACACACACACATATACACACACGTACACACACACACACACACACTCACACATACACATATATATATGTACATATATACGATGGGCTTCTTTCAGTTTCCATCTACTAAATCCACTCACAAGGCTTTGGTCGGCCTGAGGCTATAGTAGAAGACACTTGCCAAAGGTGCCATGCAGTGGGACTGAATCCGGAACCATGTGGTTCGTAAGCAAGCTACTTACCACACAGCCACTCCTACGCCTAGTCACTCCTATGAACCAGTCACTTTCACTGAATGTTTTCCCTCAAATTCTTCAAACTTTCACAATAGAACTCTCGATTGATGGCCTGGCCCCTGGGGGATGAATTATCGATGCACAGTACCACATTTCTGGTGGTAATGCTTGTGGCAGGTCTTTCGGATACCTCACCATCTTCCAGGGACGTTTTTCCATTTTTGAAGTGCTTGTGCCATTTGAAACATTGCGTATGACACATTGCCTCAACACCATAAGCTTGCCAAAGCATGCTCAATGTCTGTAGCCAACTTCCCAAGTTTAATGCAAAATTTCACGTTGGTTCTTTGTTCCAACTTCCCGTCCATTACAAAAATCGCAGACTACAGCATACTCGTGATTGCAAAAACACTAGTTTCACAACTTGTGAAGTAAACACAGTGACATCATTCAACACACTGCCTCATGAAGATCACATTTACCTCTCACAGTGCATGCAATCATGTGCTGCCATCTGTTGGCGTGCTACAGAACTACTCTGGGAACTTTTTGATACCACCTCATATATATATGCGGTTAATATTCTGACATGTCGAATTGCAAGAATCTGCTGTATTTTAAGCTCTGGATTATCGTGGAATACAATTTCTTTCAACTAACCTTACTACATTTTTAATTTCGAGATGAATAAAGTTGAGTAATTTCTTTTGTAATTAAACCCATATAAAGTTTATTCATAGATATTTGATGAGCAGTCAGAAGTCAACTTTATGAACACTAGGAGGAATATAAAGAGATTACCTGACGAAACAATCTAAGCTGTCTTCTAGTTTTAGCTATTTTGCATCCTTCTTAATAATGTTGTAGGTCTTGAGACATAATTTCTTGTATGCTTTATTCAATGTTGACTGACAGGAGCTAGTTGCATGTCACCAAGTCTGTATTGCATATATTTTTAATAAATGGTGAAAACATGAGTATTAGGTGATTGTTCAAAGTGTTCAATACCAATTCAATTACCAGAAGATAAT
Source organism: Octopus sinensis (assembly GCF_006345805.1). NCBI lineage: Eukaryota > Metazoa > Mollusca > Cephalopoda > Octopoda > Octopodidae > Octopus > Octopus sinensis. The sequence continues at coordinate 32,127,070 of NC_043017.1, read as the reverse complement.
TGAACAGAAGATTACTTAAAGGGCACAAATTTAATTTAAGCTATAGTTTTAATACTAATATGAAAAATTCATACATTATATATATATATATATATATATATATATATAATTATACACATAAGGAATCTACACCTAGGGCGAAGATTCAGCGCATTAGAGAGCCACAAAAATAATGGATAAGATTCGACAGGAACAAAAATTTGAAAATCAAAAATATTTACCATTTATTACTCCGGACCAATATTGGTTTCTGATCTTCTTTTAGCGAGTCATAGGAACTCACAAAGTCTGATCTTCTTCAATGAGGGCCAACCTGGGGTTAAAACATGTAAGACAGAAGACAGGGAACCGCTATCTGCCTGCTGACTACATGAAGTAACTTTTCAAAATTTCTCTGCGCAATCGCAGTCCTATCGACAGCCAAAACAAACCGCCGATTTTAACCGAAAGTCATCCAAAAATATACATATATATATATATATATATATATTTCTTCACTACCCACAAGGGGCTAAACATAGATGGGACAAACAAGGAAAGTCAAAGGGATTAAGTTGATTACATCGACCCCAGTGTGTAACTGGTACTTTATTTATCGACCCCAAAAGGATGAAAAGCAAAGTCGACCTTGGAGGAATTTGAACTCAGAACGTAACAACAGACGAAATTCCGCTAAGCATTTCGCCCAGTGCGCTAACGTTTCTGCCAGCTCGCCTTATATATGTATATTATATATATATATATATATATATATATATATATATACACAACACATACTCACACACACACACTACTCACACACACACACATACTCACACACACACACATACACAAGTGTATTTGGGTTAGGAAGGGCATCCACCCTTAAAGACCATGCTAAATGAGATTGGAGTTTGGTGCAGTCCCTCAGCTTACAAGCCCTGGTCAAACCATCCAACCCATGCCAGCATGGGCAATGGACGTTAAATGATGATGATGATGATGATGATATCCGTTCTCTCCCCCACCCCAGAAAAACAGGCCAAATGCTCAAGGAGGAAATTTAAAGAAATACCCATTAAATTTGTAATGCCCTGCTGAAGCCATCATATAAGAAGCAAGGTGACATCCCTGAAACTTAAAATCAAAGTGTGTAAGTGAAAATATGTATGCTCTTGTAAATCTTAAGAATGGAAAACTTTTGAAGTTTGGTGAATAGTAAAATTTTGAAAATTTTAAACATTATTTTTGAATGAGTTTTGAGAGCAAGTTATGCAAAAGGGACATTTACTTACGAGAATTTGGTGAGTATTGAAAATTAAAAGCTTTGTATAGGCGCAGGAGTGGCTGTGTGGTAAGTAGCTTGCTAACCAACCACATGGTTCCGGGTTCAGTCCCACTGCGTGGAATCTTGGGCAAGTGTCTTCTGCTATAGCCCCAGGCTGACCAATGCCTTGTGAATGGATTTGGTAGACGGAAACTGAAAGAAGCCTGTCGTATATATGTATATATATATATATATATATATATATATATATATAAGTGTGTGTGTATGTTTGTGTGTCTGTGTTTGTCCCTCTAGCATTGCTTGACAACCGATGCTGTGTGTTTACGTCCCCGTCACTTAGCGGTTCGGCAAAAGAGACTGATAGAATAAGTACTGGGCTTACAAAGAATAAGTCTCGGGGTCGATTTGCTTGACTAAAGGCGGTGCTCCAGCATGGCCACAGTCAAATGACTGAAACAAGTAAAAGAGTAAAGAGTATGAAAACAGTGGAGAGGTGAGTAGAGGAAAGACGGTATCACAAAGTGAAATGTTGAAGAAATTAAAAATAAAGAAAGGTTAAATGATGAAGGTGGGAAAAATTATTACCAAACATCTAAGACTTAGTAATAACCATATCTTTGGATGAAGAGAATTTTATCAAATTTAGTCCATACAGCATCAATCATTTACTCTTTTACTCTTTTACTTGTTTCAGTCATTTGACTGCGGCCATGCTGGAGCACCGCCTTTTAGTCGAGCAAATCGACCCCGGGACTTATTCTATGTAAGCCTAGTACTTATTCTATCATTCTCTTTTGCCGAACCGCTAAGTTACGGGGGACGTAAACACACCACCGTCGGTTGTCAAGCAACGGTGGGGGGAGGGGACAAACACAGACACACAAACATATACACACATACATATACATATATATATATATGACAGGTTTCTTCCAGTTTCCGTCTACCAAATCCACTCACAAGGCTTTGGTCGACCCGAGGCTATAGTAGAAGACACTTGCTCAAGGTGTCATGCAGTGAGAATGAACCCGAAGCCATGTGGTTGGTAAGCAAGCTACTTACCACACAGCCACTCTTGTGCCTTATGTTGATAACTTTTATATAAAATCTGAATTTTTGACAATTCTCCAGTTTGGTATATTTTGTTGTTGTTTCTTTTAGATAACAGGTTTACTTTGGGAGCCTTGTTGTATTTCAGTTTCAAAAGTTTTGAATGAGGAATCATTATATATTTCGCTTTTGGATTTGGTTTGTGAGATTCTTTATATGAGTTCGTGTGTTGAAGCATATTCTATTGTGTCTGGGGAGAGTCATTTTTTTTTTGTGCCTTATAATATAACACACTCACCGGTAAAATTTCCACTTATTTTTTATTTCTCAAGAGAGTCAAGACTATGGAAAAGGTTGCAAGGCGCAACAAAAATTTTAGGAAAATAAAATAAGAAAGAAGTGGAAATTTTACCGGTGAATGTGTTACAATAATAAGGCACAAAATATAATAATGTTATAATAGTGTTATAATAATAATAGTGTTATAATAATGTTATAATCTTCTTTAGCACTCCGTCGGTTACGGCGATGAGAGTTCCGGTTGATCCGAATCAACGGAACAGCCTGCTCGTGAAATTAACATGTAAGTGGCTGAGCACTCCACAGACACGTGTACCCTTAACGTAGTTCTCGGGGATATTCAGTGTGACCCAGAGAGTGACAAGGCCGGCCCTTTGAATACAGGTACAACAGAAACAGGAAGTAAGAGTGAGAGAAAGTTGTGGTGAAAGAGTACAGCAGGGATCATCACCATCCCCTGCTGGAGCCTCGTGGAGCTTTAGGTTTTTTCGCTCAATAAACACTCACAATGCCCGGTCTGGGAATCGAAACCGCGATCCTACGACTGCGAGTCCTCTGCCCTAACCACTGGGCCATTGCGCCTCCACCAATGTTATAATAGTGTTATAATAATAAGGCACAAAAAGAAAATGACTCTCCCCAGACACAACAGAATCATTATATAATCTTCCTTAAATGTTCCTTCTATCATACCAATATAGCATAAAGGCTTGTGCTATGGCTCAGCATCGCTGATTTAAACTCTGCCTTATATGTAGTTGCTTCTGTATTACATGTATCCTTTCTGGAGGCATGTTATCTTGTGAGTAGTTGAGCATCTGGCAAATGTAAACACCCTATATATGTCTTGTTAAGCAACTGGTCACAGCCATTGTGAATGAGACATTGTCTCCATGCAAGTTTGAGTGATGAGTGCAGGAATGCAGAATTCTTCTTTAGTTCTTCTTTTCTTGCTTAAATTTCCAATTTTATTCTTAGTTCGTTGAACTGAAATTTCTTTTTGAATTATCGCTATGCAAACATTATTGTCATCAAAACCAATTTCTTTAATAGAATTCATTTAGAAATCCCTGCAAGGTAGCAGATTTAATTAACAATTGACAGAGCTCATTTACTTCCAGTTACTTCTTTTTGATTGTAAATTATGAACATAAAATATATAAAAAGGAAAAAGATGTTCCCAAAAAGCACGGAATACACCAAAAAAGAAGTAAAAAGAAAACCTTTTTAAATGTTCCTGGAAATACATCTGTTAGCTGAGATTGTGCAAGCGTTAAGATGTGCCAATCAATGTCTGGAATTAAATATTTAACATGTTTGTCGGTGGCAGGATGGGCATCCAGCTGTAAAAACCAAAACCAAATCAGACTGGATATTAATGTAGCTTTCCTGCTAGCCAGCTCTCATCAAACTGTCCAGCTAATGGAAAATGGGCGTTAAGGATGATGATGATGATGATGATGATGATGATGATAATGATGATTTGGGCATTTCAAATAAAATGGGGTCACCACAGTTATTTTACAATAGTAAAAGTATACTCTTTTACTCTTTTACTTGTTTCAGTCATTTGACTCCGGGACTTATTCTTTTTGTAAGCCCAGTACTTATTCTATCGGTCTCTTTTGCCAAACCGCTAAGTAACGGGGACATAAACACACCAGCATCGGTTGTCAAGCAATGCTAGGGGGACAAACACAGACACACAAACACACACACGCACATATATATATATATACATATATATGACGGGCTTCTTTCAGTTTCCATCTACCAAATCCACTCACAAGGCTTTGGTCGGCCCGAGGCTATAGTAGAAGACACTTGCCCAAGGTGCCACGCAGTGGGAATGAACCCAGAACCATGTGGTTGGTTAGCAAGCTACTTACCACACAGCCACTCCTACACCTATAGAATATAGAAATTTACTGTATATAGGCGTAGGAGTGGCTGTGTGGTAAGTAGCTTGCTTACGAACCACATGGTCCCGGTTTCAGTCCCACTGCATGGCAGATTGGGCAAGTGCCTTCTATTATAGCCTCGGGCCGACCAAAGCCTTGTGAGTGGATTTGGTAGACGGAAACTGAAAGAAGCCTGTCGTATATATGTATATATATATATATATTCATATATATGTGTGTGTGTGTGTGTGTGTGTGTGTGTGTGTGATGTGTGTATATGTTTGTGTGTCTGTGTTTGTTCCCCCAACATCGCTTGACAACTGATGCTGGTGTATATACATACCCGTAACTTAACGGTTCGGCAAAAGAGACCGATAGAATAAGTACTAGGCTTACAAAGAATAAGTCCTGGGGCGATTTGCTTGACTAAAGTCGGTGCTCCAGCATGGCCACAGTCAAATGACTGGAACGAGTAAAAGAGTAAAAGAGTGAAAGATATACAGATTCTATTAATTGCTTTTCAATTTCACACAATACAACTTGTTTTCTTTATATATAAAAAAAAATACAAAATGGGACAAGAACGTAAAACATCTAAACAGACGATACAAAAAACATGGACAGGTCATTCGAAGCCTTTAATCTTCTGTCTAGAACCGGATCATCCTCTCAATTTTGGTTGATTAATCTTGAGATTGCTCCAATCTGGCCAGCCCCAAGAAAAAACTAAGCTAAGAGCTTTAGATTCCTTGAAAAAAGGATCAAATGTATATGAAACAAGGACAGAAAAACGGATGATGTTACACGAATATAAATACAAAAAAAAACAAATAATAATAATAACAGGATATAACAACAGGCACCTTTCGACTTGAGAAGAATTGAATTCAGCTGGCGTATTGAGAAGAATCCCTACGGCAGACGAAAAGAACAATGTTACCGTGCCCGTGGTCCGACGCAAAAGGGCTTGTCGGCCAGCGGTCATTTGAGAAGAGAAGAGAGAGAAAAAGAGGAGCAAAGTAATTAAGGAAGGGGGGGAGAAAAGAAAGAAAAAGAGGAACAAAGGAATTAAGGAGGGGGAGAAGAGAGAGAAAAAGAGAACAAGGAATTAAGGAGGGGGAGAAGACAGAGAGTGTGTAGACCGAAGAATCAAGGATTGTTTTCTATATACATATATAAACGCTTACTCTTTTACTCTTTTGCTTGTTTCAGTCATTTGACTGCGGCCATGCTGGAGCACCGCCTTTAATCGAACAACTCGACCCCAGGACTTATTCTTTTGTAAGCCTAGTACTTATTCTATCGGTCGCTTTTGCCGAACCGCTAAGTAACGGGGACGTAAACACACCAGCATCGGTTGTCAAGCGATGTTGGGGAGACAAACACACACACACAAACACACATATATATATGCATATATATATATACGATGGGCTTCTTTCAGTTTTCGTCTACCAAATCCACTCACAAGGCTATGGTCGGCTCGAGGCTATAGCAGAAGACACTTGCCCAAGATGCCACGCAGTGGGACTGAACCCAGAACCATGTGGTTGGTAAACAAGCTACTTACCACATAGCCACTCCTGCGCCTATGTGTATGTTTTAGTAAAACATGATTTTTTTTTTACTATCAAATCGAATATTATTCTATTATATACCCTAGCAGTATATAAACAATATATTGTACCTGTGCTAACATTTCTCTTTGTCTTGCCCCTTCCTCTGCGCCTCATTTATGTCTTATGTTTGGGTCTATCCCTCATTTACCACTTCATTCATTGCAAGTATCTCCTTTCTCGCAGCCCCGTTTTTCAGGGATTCACATCTCCCTTAATTCTACACTGCGTGTTTGCTTCTCGATTTGTGACACATGCACACATGTATGTATGTATGTATGTATGTATGTATGTATGTATGTGTGTGTGTATGTATGTATGTATGTGTGTGTATGTGTATGTAAGTATGTATGTATGTGTGTGTATGTAAGTATGTATGTATGTATGTATGTGTGTATGTGTGTATGTGAATTAGTTAATCAATTTACAGGTAAAGGTATTAGTTGCCAATTCTGTACAAGACATTGTAGATCTTAAGCTGGGCTAAAAAGTGACATTTGATCACAGCACCAGTAACAGTTAAGCTTCATGCAATGGCCATACTCGATAATGAGGGGGCAGCTATAACATAATAATGTATGTATGTATGTATGTATGTATATATATGTATGTATATATGTATGTATGTATATATGTATGTATGTGTGTATGTATATATGTATGTATTTATGAATGTATGTATGTATATGTGTTTATGTATATGTGTGTATACATGCATATACATATATGCATATATATACATATATATATATATATATGTTTCTTTACTACCCACAAGGGGCTAAACACAGAGAGGACAAACAAGGACAGACAAACGGATGAAGTCGATTACATCGACCCCAGTGCGTAACTGGTACTTAATTTATCAACCCCGAAAGGATGAAAGGCAAAGTCGACCTCGGCGGAATTTGAACTCAGAACGCAATGACAAACGCAATACCGCTAAGCATTTTGCCCGGTGTGCTAACGTTTCTGCCAGCTCGCCGCCTTATAATATATATACATGTATGTATGTATGTATTTATGAATGTATGTATGTATGTATGTATGTGTGTTTATGTATATGTGTCTGTATACATTCATATATATAATATGTATACATGTATGTATGTATATGCATCTACCCAACCTCTCTAATGATGCCTCCCAAGTTAACACCTAAAATAGTGAAGAGAGAATAATTCTCATCTATCATGTCACAGCTATTTTCTTTCAGGGAAGCTGAAGTGTCTATACACAAATTGTATCCAAAGTGCAGATACACACACACACATACACACACATTTCAATATCCCCAAATGCTTAAAGATATGGGCCTGGATGAGTACATCACTGCTGAACGCTTCGGTAATCTGAGATTTTACTTCTGTTGTTTCACGCACACACAGAACACACATTCGTATGACTAATATTGTTTCCCAGCAAGTCTTCACCAGCTCAATAAATTCTTCATTGACAAACAGAGTTATGACAATGTAAACACATGAACACGTGAACACACACACACACACACAATGTAACAAATGGAAAAACGCCTAAAAATATTTGCTCTCTGCCCAGAGAATTACCATATCAAGAGAGTAATCGCTATGCCATACATCTCACTTCCATCAATTATTACTCTTTACTCCTATCTCACACACCATCTTTTTTCTGCCTGATCTATATGTATACATCACTCTTTTTCTCTCTCTCTCTCTCTCTCTACATACATATATGTATGCATGTATGCATGTGTATATATATATATATATATATATATATATATATTATATATATATATATGTATGTATGTGTGGGTATATATATATATATGTATTACGTATGTGTATATATATATATGTATGTGTGTATATATATGTGTGTGTGTATATACATTTACACATGTGTATGTTTGTGTGTATATTTATATCTATGTATGTATGTGTGTGTATATATATATATACATATATATGTATGTATGTATATATATATATACACACACATATATATGTATGTATATATATATATATTATATATATATATATATGTATATATGAATGTATATATGTATTATATATATATATAATATATATATATATTATATATATATATATATGTATTTATGTATATATATATATATTTTTGTTTACTTATATTCATATATTTACAGACTTTTATTAATGTGTTTGCTTATATGTGTACATATTACATATGTATTTGCTTCTACACACATTCACACATATATACATGCACATTTAAACACTTACATGCCATTATATACAGTAACACTTTATCTTGCATTGTGGACAGCAACATCATCATTGTATATATTTTCATAAGTGTATATGAAAGTGTATATATTTTCATAAGTGTATATATTTTCATATTTTCATGTGTGTGTGTCTCATTACGTCTGCCTATATGTACGTGTGTTTGCACACCCACACTCTCACAAAAAAATATATATATTTATATACAAATTATGTAAGTATATGATTATATTTCTATGTGTCTGTGAATGTGTGTGTGTGTGTGTGTATATATATATATATATATATATACACACACATACATATATTTATACATATATGCATACATATATACATCATCAGCATCGTTTAACGTTCGCTTTCCATGCAAGCATTGGTATATATATATATATATATACCTACATATATACATATATATATATATACATATGTATATATACATACATATATAAATATACATATATAAATATACATACATACGTATACATATATACATATATACATAAACACAAATATAGTTAAATGCATGCATACATATATGTGTATTTAATTATTTATATGCATATATCTACAAATATATTTTCGTACAAATATAGTTATATATATATTTAATATATATATATATATACATTTATGATATACAAGAATAAATTCACCATATATATATAAATGAGTATGTGTGTGTATGTATACATTTATTATCATTATTTAATATCTATATTTTCTGTAGTAGAAGCCTTCCCAGCTACCAATCTGCACATGATGTGAAAATGAATATACACACAAAGATACACATGTGTAAATGTATACACACACACACATATAATATGCAAAATTTATATATATAAATAATATCATATAGTTTCTTTTGAAACTGAGTGTGTTGCTTATGACTTGAGTTTCATGCCACTGCAATCTTCTGGCCAGGATTTCTTGCCTGAACATTGTTGTGGTGCAGAGTTCTAGTTGCAAGCAAGCTTTTAGTTTAAGTCTTAATAAAATAAGCAAAACTTATCTTCTGCAAAATATATGGAGCACATCTCTGTCATTCACTGAACATAAACTTATATATATATATATATGAAAAAACAAGTAAAAAATAGAAAATGCTAAAATAATTTTATAGTGAACATTTCAGTACCGGTTTCGGTCATTTTGAGACCTTTTCAACTGTAACGATTAAATAATTAAATTTAGAAAAATTAGAAGAAAAGTTTTTTTAAAAGAATATTTCTATAGTAGTGTTCAGATTTAAGTGGCATTCTGCCTTTCTCTGACTCCCTTGTTTGCACTTGTGTGTTCGAGGTATATATATATATATATATACATATGAATATATAGATATATATACAAACAAATATATATATATATAATGAAGATAAAAGAGAAGACAGAATGTACCAACAAAAGAATTTTCATATTGTCACAAGAATTGTTTCATCTTGAAGATGCTCTGCTCCCTCATGGGCGTGGAATGATGCAATAACACCAGATGGAAAGCACAGTGCATAGAAGACTCCTCATGTAAGACATTAAGGTTTGAAACAGGGACATTTACATTTTAGTTTCGCTGTATTGAGAGATTTTAACAGTTAGACAGACTTGCAGACATTCTTATGTTTGAATCGTTACAAAGACATACAGATGCCCACATTAACAACCTGAGATAAGGTTTCAATACAGTTTTTAACATATATTTTCTTAACCTTAATTCTTTAACCTTATATTTGACTTATATATATATATGTGCATATTATATGTATAATATATATATATATATATATACTTTATTTAAAAGCAGCAGCAATTCAACAAAACCTGTTACTCAGAGTAACTCCGAGTAACAGGTTTTGTTGAATTTCTGCTGCTTTTAAATAAGGCATATTACTCTACCCCTGGTATTTGAGTACTCTTTTTTCAACCTTGTTTCACATTTATGTTTACTCTGGTATATATATATATATATATATATATATATATAAGTTCAGCAAAATTTAGATTCAAATGAATATGGTACTTAAGTTAGATGCACCAGAATTTTGTATGGTGTTATCCTTTTTAATCCATGGGGTGATTATAATCAAAATAAGCAACAAGAATAACTTCGGTAATTTGGTACAGGTACATAATTTTCATATCAATTGATAACATTATAGAGAAGGCAGATATATAGACAAAGATGTCGATTTAAATTTTAAGAACATTGAGGTAGTAGAGTTTAGCAACTGACTGAAGAATATTAATGGCTGATGATTGCTCAACATTTTAAAACTATTGTAATACTTACAATATTTAATAAAATGATGTAGTGTGAAACGATCGTACCAAATTACCGAAGTTATTCTTGTTGCTTATTTTTGATATATATATATATAGTTAATCCAAGCATGAAAACTCAAAGAGAAAACACAACAACGCGAGGACGTGGAACAAGTATAGCATTATTGGATGCTCAGGAAAGAAGGAAAGAAGGAGGGTTTAATGTTTCGAGCGGGGCTATTCGTCAGAAACATAGGAAAAGGAAAGATCCACGTAAGGGAAAACGGAAGGAAAGAATCGCCAACTATACACACGCGGTCATATATTGAATGACTGGAAGAGAATGGGTGAAGAAAAAGTTCTTTCAAAGACAGGAGAGTGCCAATGAAGGAGGTATGTGTGGGTATGTGTGGGTATGTGCATGTGGGCAGGTCTTTGTGTGTGTAATGATAGCAAGTGTGTCTGTGTGTGTGTGTGTGTGTATGGTTGTGGCTGTTAATCTATGTGTGTGGTTGGGCTTAGTATTGTTTAAGATCATAGGAAAAATTGGTAGGAGTATATATATATATATATATATGTATGTCTGTATGTATATATATATGTATGTCTGTATATATATATGTATGTATGTATATATGTATGTATATATATATATATATATATATATATATATATATGTATGTATATATACATATATATATGTGTGTGTGTGTGTGTGTGTGTGTGTGTGCAAGGGAATGATTCTAGTGACTATACTTTGCTGTAAATTTCCAGCTGTCATTAACATTGCTAATTACGGAATTTCAATTAGCAAAAGTCCTGTAGTGAAATGATGCTACAGGATTCGTTGGAGTTTATTGTTGAGGCCATTAGTGTTGACAGGGAAGCAAAACAAAGTGTAAAAGAAAAGCAAAAGAAAGTCTGTTAACGCTGACCATCGTTGAAATGAAATGTGATAATTGCAGTGTAGAATAGACGGATTGAACTGGAAGAAATATATTTTCAGCCGGAATAACAAATAGAACGGAGATATTTTAAGCCAAAGAAGTTTGCCATTTTGCAAAGAACGTTTGACTACAGCTGTAGCCCATGGAAGCCAGTGTGTCTGGTCAGGCAGCATGGAGAGACAGCTACACAAAGCAAACTTTTATCAAGTATTCTGTGAAGAAGAATGAAACCTATTGGGCTGCAAATTCCTTCTAAGGAAAGTGCGTGATGTGCTTTCATCCCCAGTTAATTCTAGGTATAAGGGTTGGAGCGAGACAGGTGTTGGCATTTGTGTGAATATCATGCTACATTGGAGCATATATTTATTTCTTTACTACCCACAAGGGGCTACACACAGAGGGGACAAACAAGGACAGACAAACGGATTAAGTCGATTACATCGACCCCAGTGCACAACTGGTACTTAATTTATCGACTCCGAAAGGATGAAAGGCAAAGTTGACCCGGCGGAATTTGAACTCACAACGTAACAGCAGACGAAATACCTATTTCTTTACTACCCACAAGGGGCTAAACACAGAGGGGACAAACGGATTAAGTGATTACATCGACCCCAGTGCGCAACTGGTACTTAATTTATCGACCCCGAAAGGATGAAAGGCAAAGTCGACCTCGGCGGAATTTGAACTCAGAACCTAACGACAGACGAAATACGGCTACACATTTCGCCCAGCGTACTAACGTTTCTGCCAGCTCGCCGCCCTGGAGCATATATTGGCAGCATTTACATCTTCCCTTGCAGAGTAATACATTGTAACATAACTAGGTCTGGAGTATCTTTGCTGACGTATTTAACCCTTTATCATTCATGTCTTGTAAGCAACTTGCATATGCAAGTGCTACCAGTCAAAACCTTCGCATACCAGAAGCCAGCAAGTGTATGGGGTCATCAGGAGAGAATGCCCTTGTTGAATGATATTAAGCCTGTATGAGGTTTAGCAGCTTCACAGGGATACCGTCTGCCTGCATAATATGCCAGAGGGCCTCCCGATCCACCGAGTCGAAGGCAGCCACAAAATCGATGCTTTAATATGGTCTGACTTGGTAAAAAATTCCACTTGCTGAGATTACAGTGCTTGGGAAGCAATCGATATGGGAAGAGCAAACAGCAGAAATGACTTCTAACATGAATAACTCACAGATTCTTGGGAAGAAAGAGAATTGGTAGCATTCAAT
>NC_043017.1:32106741-32109241 GCF_006345805.1 Octopus sinensis | reverse complement strand
AGAAAAAATTTCTTTTAGGTGGTGCCCCAGCATGGGCACAGTCAAATGACTGATAAAAGATAATATGCTCAAAGTGGCAATTCCTTTTATTCCTACAATTGTTGGAGCAGAGCTGAATTGGACCTGAACAACATCAACAAAAACATTATCAACCACAGTGCTAATATCAACATCATCATCATCATCATCAACAATATGTGCATAAAAGTAACTAGTAATTGAGGGCGCGTGGCTTAGTGGTTAGGGCATTCGACTCATGATCGTAAGGTTGTGAGTTCGATTCCCGGCGACGCGTTGTGTCCTTGAGCAAGACACTTTATTTCACGTTGCTCCAGTCCACTCAGCTGGCAAAAATGAGTTGTACTTGTATTTCAAAGGGTCAGCCTTGTCACTCTCTGTGTCACGCTGATTATCCCCGAGAACTACGTTAAGGGTACACGTGTCTGTGGAATGCTCAGCCATTTGCACGTTAATTTCACGAGCAAGCTGTTCCGTTGATCGTATCAGCTGGGACCCTCGTCGTCGTAACCGGCGGAGTCTTTAAACTAGTAATTATGGGGCATGTGTGATGAGTATGTGAATTGATCCAGACTGGAGGAGGTTTTGCTGTCGTAGTTCTTGTAATCTGAGACAGTTTGGTAAATATGTTTGGAGAGTAGAGAAGAAGGTAGAAGTCTGTTGAGAAAACGAGTCTCTAACAACGAAATCTGAAGTTCTTGTCTTGAATGCAGTTCAAGACATTTGAATGGACACCAATTTCTTTACTACCCACAAGGGGCTAAACACAGAGGGGACGAACAAGGGCAGACAAACGGATTAAGTCGATTATATCGACCCCAGTGCGTAACTGGTACTTATTTAATCGACCCAGAAAGGATGAAAGGCAAAGTCGACCTTGGCGGAATTTGAACTCAGGATGTAAAGACAGACGAAATATCTATTACTTTACTACCCACAAGGGGCAAAACACAGAGGGGACGAACAAGGACAGACAAAGGGATTATGTCGATTACATCGACCCCAGTGCGTAACTGGTACTTATTTAATCAACCCCGAAAGGATGAAAGGCGAAGTCGAACTTGGTGGAATTTGAACTCAGAACGTAGCGGCAGACGAAATACCACAAAGCATTTCGCCCAGTGTGCTAATCATTCTGCCAGCTCGCCGCCTTATATTTGAATGGATAGCATCTGTGTGCTGGTGGTCTCTATGATCGTAGGAAATTGGTAAATGACCAAGGCTGAAGCATTTTCTGATCCTTTAAAAGGAACAAAATGTTAAGACCTTTATGAGTGGACTCAGGAGCTGGTACATGATAAATTGGTTTGCTAGAAATAGCAGTCAAATCTTCTTAAAATCATATCTAACAGTATTAGAAAATAAAGGACATACTGAATGCAATCCAAGACAGTTGAATGGGTAGCATCTGGGTGTTGTTTCAGATGTGGATGTTGCTTTGATTGTGGGGAGTCTGTAACTGACCCAGGCTGAAGTATTTTCCTGATCCTTTGAAAGGAATAAATTGCTAAGACTTTTATCCCAGTAAAATCTTCTGAAAATCATATCCAACAGTTTTAGAAAATGAAGGACATATTGAATAATATACATAAACAGGCCTCCGTGCTGGTGGCATGTAAAAAGCACCATCCAATTGTGGCCGTTGCCAGCCTAGCCTGGCCCCCGTGCCGGTGGCACGTAAAAAGCACCATCCGACCGTGGCCATTTGCCAGCCTCCTCTGGCATGTAAAAAGTACCCACTACACTAACGGAGTGGTTGGCGTTAGGATGGGCGTCCAGCTGTAGAAACATTGCCAGATCAGACTGGGCCTGGTGCAGCCTTCTGGCTTTCCAGACCCCAGTTGAACCATCCAACCCATGCTAGTATGGAAAGCAGACGCTAAATGATGATGATGATGATGATGATGATGATGGGTTCTAGATAAATAGAATGTTTGGGGATTGGGTGAAGTTCTCTAAGGGTTGTAGTTTTTGTGACTTGCTAGAAAGTTCACAGCACAATAATGAGTAAGATTCTTAGAGGACTTGGGTCTTTGGATTTTGTTGTGTGAGGGACGTGAAGGATGTGGCCCAAAGGGACTGTTTCACTCACCACTTGTGTAGGTTATTCTAATGGATCAGGAGTGAGAAGCGCAACATGTGCTGCCAAGGATAATTGGCGTAAACCTGACAGAGCTTTGATCAATCAACTGACATAGATCCAGAAACAAGAGGGGTTGTTATGTGGTGTGTAACTATGTTGAGCAGTTGTGATGAGGCAGGGGTCAGATAATCTAAGAGATTTTACGTAATCTAAGATAATCTAAGAGACAGTTACGGTTTGGTAGAAGTTACGTTTTGAGATAAAAAAAAGAGATCAAGGGTGTTTAAGGTGTCTGTGTAATGGGGTGGAATGCGAGTAAAAGGGAGAATCTGACAAGGGGTTCAGTTTCCAGGCTGAAGGCATTGGTGTGTGTCGGGTGAATATGAGAGCCACGAGGAG
>NC_043017.1:32094241-32101741 GCF_006345805.1 Octopus sinensis | reverse complement strand
TCCAACAAAGATTCATAAATACCGATATCAGATTCGTCCGAAGATAAATCACTGTTGTTTACGTTCATATTTTGCTCATCATCAAGAGTAAAATCTTCAAAGTCGGAATCGCTGCTTGCTGATGCCATGTTGTTAAAAACTAAGATGTACACTTCTCTTCAAACATTGAAAAACCAAAAAGTCTAAAAAAATTTCATGTTATTTTTACTTGAATAAAGGCAGGAAAGGCTTTATCTCCCATTATCTCAAAGCTACAAGAATTCAGTAACATGATTTGTTTATTTTTATAGCAATTTTGTAAAGGAACCAGATACAGCCAGATTTGGCTGGTTCAAGCAAATAAAGAAAAATTTATTTTCGGCCAGTTTTTGGCTGGTCTGAACACTAAAGAGTCAAGATGTTTGATCAAACCCTTGTCATCAAGGAAAAAGCAGACACAGAAACTAAATTATAGTGGTGGTGGCAGTGTTGGTGGGAGTGGTGGTGGTGATGATGGCAGTGATTGTTGAGGAGGTAGCAGTGGTCGTGGAAACGGTCAGTGTTGGGTATGATATAAATAAATAAATAAATGCATCCTTTTAAACCCTAGTCAAGCTCACGGGCCCAGTTTCCCGGTTTCTATAGCGTATGTGTTCCCCAGCTGGATGGGACGCCAGTCCATCGCAGCGTTACTCATTTTTGCCAGCTGAGTGGACTGGAGCAACGTGAAATGAACTGTTTTCCCCAAGAACATAACACATTGCCTGGTCCAGGAATCGAAACCACAAGCTTACGATCACGATGCTGACACCCTAACCACTAAGCCACGTGCCTCCACAAATGCACCCTTTTAAAGCCTAGCCAGGCTCATGGGCTCAGTTTCCTGGTTTCTATGGTGTATGTGTTCCCCAGCTGGACGGGACGCCAGTCCATCGCAGCATTACTCATTTTTACCAGCTGAGTGGACTGGGGCAACGTGAAATGAAGTGTTTTGCTCAAGAACACAATGCGTCACCCGGTCCAGGAATCGAAACCACAATCTTACTATCATGGTGCTGACACCCTAACCACTAAGCCACGCACCTCCACAGGGTATGATATACTGAGATTATAGAGGATATGTCTTGTGGAGCAATTTTTGACTATATCACGAATGTATCTGTTTCTTTTGTAAACATTAGGGTGTGATTCGAAGAAATTTGGCTGTGGCTTCTAGCAAGTGTCAGTGACTGTATAGCATTTCTCTGTCTCTGCATAGCATTTCTCTGTCTCTCTCTCTCTTTGGCTTGTGAAGTAATCATGTTTATGCTGGAGGATGCAGAAGCAAAAGAACAGTTGCCAAGCGTAAAGACAGTAAATGAAAATTTCTGCAAACTTCTTCTTTCTCACACACAAAGATATTTGTCACTTCAAGCAATATACACAGATTATGAAAGTTATTGAAGACGTGTGATGCTGCTTCTTAATTAGATATTGGTATTAACTACAGAAGATTTGTGAAAGCCAGAGGGAAATAAGGTGGGTACTTACCCTAAAAGCATAAGTACAATAAATTAGAACCACAATAACTTCAATGAGGAAATGAAACTTTTGGTATTTTCTTCTAAAGTTATGGTGTATACATTAGTAATAATGATGATGATTATGATGGTGATGATGATGATGATGTTCCTTTGTGTTATAGTATTGGAAACCTTAATGCTGGATTGTTATAATGCCCACTTTGGTATAGCAGTATAGTTGTTAGACCAGTAAAGATACGACTGTCTAAGAAGGTCTATTTCATACTCTCTCTCTATATACTCACCGACATCACCTTATTTATAGTGACTAGCACATACCACTTGTCACGTGGGAGGGGAGTACCATTATTACTATTATCCCGGCAACAACCCCCCTTTTAAGTTTTTCTTTTTTTCTTAGGGGGTGTTATTTTATTTCTTTTAATAACAATAATTTTATTTCACCCCACTTCCCATTTTTGAATTTTTTTTACTTAATTATACATTTAATATTTTTTTCCGTTCGCCATCCACTTTCAGGAACTCTGTACATTTTCTCTTTCTTACACTTGTGTGCCTGGGTTCAATCACCTGTGGTGGCATTAGTACTTGAAAAGTATCATATAACCATTTCATTGGTTCTTCCATTTTTTGGGGTTCACTCTCCACAAATCCTTTTTTCAGTTGGTTCGTGTGTCTCTTGTATACCCTGTTCTACTCTTTACCAAATATAGCATTTTTCCTATGCATTTGTTAATCATGCCATCTTCCCGACTCTGTTCTCCATTCTTATATGCCCTCACAAATACCTTTGCACCAATTTTGGAAAACCTTGCTGTACTTTCCATTGCAATTTTTTTCTTCTTGCCAGGTGTCAAAGATTGATTTTACCTTCTTTGCAAACATCAGCTCCACTGGTGACATACCTGCTGGTGTATTTGGATTTAGTGTCAAATGGTATACTCTTAAGAATTGTTGTAGAGCTACCTCACCCTTGACTTCCTTCTTCAACTTTCTTAGGGATCTCTCGAACATATCGACAAAGCGTTCTGCCTGTCCATTAGATCTGGGATAGTATGGCACCATAGTTACATGATCTGTCATGAACGTTTTTCAACTGGTACTTATTTTATCGACCCTGAAAGGATGAAATACAAAGTTGACTTCAGGAGAATTTGAACCCAGTAGATAAGGATGGATGAAATGCTGCTATCTCAGCATTTTGCCTAGCATGCTAACAATTATACCATCTCACAACTTAATAATAATAATAATAATAATAATAATAATAATAATATAATAATAATAATAATAATAATAATAATAATAATAATAATAATAATAATAATAATAATCAATAATGATTCTTTCTACAGTGGGCACAAGGCCTGAAATTTTGTGGGGAAGAAACTAGTCAATTTCAATGACCCCAGTATTTCACTGGTACATGATTTATTGACCCTGAAAGGACAAAAGGCAAATATCATCATCATCATCATCATCATTGTTGTTGTTGTTATTGTTACTATTAATGATAATAAGTGTAGGCTAAATAGCAACATGGATGGTCTCTCCACAAAACAAACTTATTCCAATAACATTGGTGCAATGGAGGAAAACTTTGTGATACAGCTATGGGGAAAAGTCCTGTTAAAGCCAAGGAACTAGAAAATCGGAAAGGTTTTTGTTAAATGCAGTGTAGTTTATTTCTTAAATGCGTGATATCTCAGTATGACATGTGCAAGACATTGAAGCCAGCACCAGGAACCCTGGAAAGACACTCTAATTACATGGTAAGTACGTTAATTGAATAATTACTTTTACATGCAACCGTCCATGCATCCATGTGCACATGCTAATGTTTAGAAGCAACATAAATAATGCCTGTGCGATACACATGGAGAAAATAAAAGGAAACCATGTGTTACAAGCAATGAAGTACCAAGCAAAAACAAAGTGACTTCCCACAAACGAATATAAAAAGGAGCGAATTAGTCATTAAGTATAAAGCATATCCATACATACAAACATGGTACATAGTTGCATAACACACACACACCACACACAAGGAGACAGAGGTGCATACATATACAAACACAAGCTCACACACACATACATAGAAAATATACAAACACGGACATACAAGCGCATAAATATGCAGGATACGCACATACAGATGCACACACATGGCCTCCGTGCCAGTGGCACATAAAGAGCATCATCCAATCGTGGCCATTTGCCAGCCCCATCTGGCACCTGTGCCGGTGGCACCTAAAAAGCACTCACTATACTCATGGAGTGGTTGGCGTTAGGAAGGGCATCCAGCCTGGTGCAGCCTCCTGGCTTCCCAGACCCCAGTTTAACCGTCCAACCCATGCCAGCATGGAAAGCGGATGCTAAACGATGATGATGATGATGATGATGAAGATGATGATGATGATACATATATACATATGCATACACACACTTATATACATACATACACATGCAAACACACACATACATACATACGTACATGCATGCATATATAGACACACACACACACTGACCAACACACATGCGCACAAACAAACAAAAGGGAATGCAGTGTAGATAACGGACAGAGTCAAGACTATTGAAAAGGTTGCAAGACGCAACAAAAATTTTAGGAAAATAAAAATAAGAAATAAGTGGAAATTTTACAGGTGAGTGTGTTACATAATAAGGCACAAAAAGAATATGACTCTCCCCAGACACAATAGAATATGCTTCAACACACGAACTCATTTAAAGAATCTTGCAAACCAAATCCAAAAATGAAATATAATTAAATAGTTATGCCTGGAAACATAGCTACAAAAAATACAGAGGTGATTTTCGATCTATCAGCCTATCATCATCATCGTTTAACGTCTGCTATCCATGCTAGCATGGGTTGGATGATTTGACTGAGGTCTGGCAAACTAGACTCCAATCTAATCTGGCAGAGTTTCTACAGCTGGATACCCTTCCTAATGCCACCCACTCTGAGAGTGTAGTGGGTGCTTCTACGTGCCACCGGCATGAGGGCCAGTCTGGTGGTACTGGAAACGGCCACGTTCAAATGGTGCTTTTTATGTGCCACCTGCACTGGAGCCAGTCCAGTGGCACTGGCAACGGCCTCGCTCGAATGTTTTGTTCACGTGCCACCAGCACAAGTGCCAGTAAGGCGATGCTGGTAACGATCACGCTCGGATGGTGTTTTTAATGAGCCATCGGCATGAAGGCCAGCTTGTTGCTCTGGCAACGATCTCACTCGTATGGTACTCTTAGCGCTCCACTAGCAACGGATGCCAGTCACCGAGTTTGATTTCGATTTCACGTGCCTCAACAGGTCTTCGCAATTCAGTTTGATTCCGACTTTGCCTAGAATATGATAAATATATCAATTTGAAGAACAAGGAAACAGTGTCATGTCAAAATGTCAGTCTTCAACAAACAGTCCCATCTCCTATTGTCACCTCAATGCTATAAGGACAAAACTCATGCCAGATTGGTCGTCACCAGGGACAATGACCATGTTAACAAGTGGGGAACCAGACTTATATCTTTACTGCCCACAAGGGGCTAAACATAGAAGGGACAAACAAGGACAGACAGACGGATTTAAGTCGATTATATCGACCCCAGTGCGTAACTGGTACTTAATTTATCGACCCCGAAAGGATGAAAGGCAAAGTCGACCTCGGCAGAATTTGAACTCAGAACGTAACAGCAGTCGAAATACCACTAAGTATCTCGCCCGGCGTGCTAACGTTTCTGCCATCTTGCCACCTTCTGGGGAACCAGACTGTGGCTGAAAGTCTGCAGCTGGAACAAACTCTCAAAAAAAAAAACGAAGCTACCAGGTGACCAGAACCAGGATAACCCTAGCCTTAAACCTGTAGTGACACCTCTAAAAACACCACCTAAAGCAAAATGCATAAAATGGACAAGAGAGGATTATAGAGCTGTGTTGAAAGCTTTCTATACAGCTCATCTAAACCCAAACAATAATCTCCTTGTACAAACATACACTTCATGGAGAAACTTAATGGGCAACGAGGTGCGCAGATATATAGGGAGAGTTTACGAAAAAAACAAAAGACAAAGACAGGTTGTGTACAAAACAAACAGATGTATTAGTATAACGCTCAGGAAAAGAAAAAGTCTTTTACGTTTCGAGCCTATGCTCTTCTACAGAAAGGGACACAGAAAAAACAATGAGAGAAACAAGGAGAGAAAAAAATGTGTGTAGTGGCTAACGATCTATCATAGATGCAAATAAATTAAGTAATGTACGCAGAGACATCATTAAGAATAAAAGGTTAACTGACGCTGAAATTAGCCAAATTAGGACACAAACATCTCATGGTAGACCAAATGTAAACAGCAACAATGCAGATGAAATAGGTAACAGATGCACAGAATGCAGTGTATGAGAAGTACATCCCAATGAAGAAGCTGAAGAAAGAATAGTAAAGATTGAAACAGTGGACCACCAAATCTCTGGGTGTAAGGTTTTAGCACCGGTAGAGCATAAATTAAGACATGACAGAGTTGGCCAGTATCTATACTGGATAATATGTTGGCATTATAAAACCAAAACTGCTGATAAAAGGTTAAAGCACCACTTTGAGGCTGTAACTGAGGGAGAAAATGTAATGATTCTTTGGGACTTTCCAGAATGGACAGACCGGACCATCAAAGCAAATAAACCAGATATTGTTGTGAAAGACCAAAGCAATAAAGTCTGTTTATTGATTGACATGAGGAGCATACCCTGAGCATACCCTGTGACTCTAATATCTTGGCAAAAGAATTTGATAAGCTCAGAAAATACAAAGAAAATGCAAAAGAGGAGAAAGTAGACCTACCTCAAGAACACCAGAATAGATATGACTCAGAATTTGAAGTGAATAATAAAAAGATCATAGAAGCAAAAGAAGATATTATGAGAGAACTCAGCAAGATTGAGTTTACTGACATCATCAAAAGAAAACCACTACCAAAGCTCTGAAACCACAACATACAAAAATAATTACATATTCATGATATATAGTATTGCTCTTAGACAGATCTTAAGAAATAAGGGAAATGACCTAACAGCTTTAAATAACATCACCTATTCCACTGCTAAAGTTGTAGCCGGTCAGCTAGGCATCAGGACGACACAGAAAAGGACCAATCATGTCAATAGATCTCTAAGTGGAAAGTAGCGATACAAAAAGAGATTGAATTTTTGTGGGAGAAAGTATCAGTTCTCGATGAACTTACTAGAGGAGTGAATGTTAAGATGAAATAAGCTAGGAGAATAATGGAAAAATATAAAATCAAAGATGTTATAATCTTCCCTCCAACCAAGGAACAATTGAAACAACGAATACAACTGAAAGCCCGACGGCTCAGAAGGAATGACAAAAGAAACAAATTTTATCGACAAAAGAAGCTATTCAAGATAGATGCAAAAAACTTTTACAGGGAAATTGGCAAAAGTAAGATAGAAGTAAAGGAGCCATCTCAGACTGAGGAAATGGAAGAGTTCTGAGAGAAGATAGGGAGCTATAAAAAGAATATAATACTAAAGCTGACAGGATATAGCATAAGAAAGTGGGACTGGATGAAGTTGAAGAGCAGAAATGGTAGGTAATAGGAATAGAATAGCTAAGGTGCGTTCTCAGGAAGTCTCACAAAGGGAGAACCCCAGGACTGGATTGGATTTCGAACTTCTGGCTGAATTGTTTGTCAGAAGTACACCGAAATTTTGCTGCATCCCTAACTGATGTCATCCAGAACACAGAGCAAATACCTGTCTAGCTGACCAAACGAACAACATACCTTCTACCAAAAACTGAAGGCACAAAAAATCCAAAGAAATACCAAACAGTTACATGTCTCAACACCACTTGCAAGATCCTCCTGTCTATACTAACTGAAAGAATATGCATTTTCCTGGAACAGAATTCTATCCTTCCACAAACTCAAAAATGTTGTAAAAGTATTTGGCAGAAGGTATGTTGTT
>NC_043017.1:32081741-32089241 GCF_006345805.1 Octopus sinensis | reverse complement strand
CTTATTCTTTTTTGTAAGCCCAGTACTTATTCTATCGGTCTCTTTTTTGCTGAACCGCTAAGTAACGGGGACATAAACACACCAGCATCAGTTGTCAAGCAATGCTAGGGGGACAAACACAGACACACAAACACACACACGCATATATATATATACATATATACGACGGGCTTCTTTCAGTTTCCGTCTACCAAATCCACTCACAAGGCTTTGGTCAGCCCGAGGCTATAGTAGAAGACACTTGCCCAAGGTGCCATGCAGTGTGACTGAACCCGGAACCATGTGGTTGGTAAACAAGCTACTTACCACACAGCCACTCCTGCGCCTGTATACTCTTTACTCTTTTACTTGTTTCAGTCATTTGACTGCGGCCATGCTGGAGCACCGCCTTTAATCGAACAACTCGACCCCGGGACTTATTCTTTTGAAAGCCCAGCACTTATTCTATCAGTCTCTTTTGCCGAACCACTAAGTAACAAGGACGTAAACACACCAGCATCGGTTATCAAGCAATGCTAGGGGGACAAACACAGACACACAAACACACACGCACATACATACATATATATACATATATACGATGGGCTTCTTTTCAGTTTCCGTCTACCAAATCCACTCACAAGGCTTTGGTCGGCCCGAGGCTATAGCAGAAGACACTTGCCCATGGTGCCACGCAATGGGACTGAACCCGGAACCATGTTGTTGGTAGACAAGCTACTTACCACACAGCCACTCCTGTGCCTGTATGATATTTATGTTTTTACTTTGTCTTTTTCTTTTGTCTTTTATTGGTTTCAGCTATAAGACTATGGCCATGACTTGAAGAATTTTAAGTTGGATGAATCAACCCTGGTACTTATTCTATCGGTCTCTTTTGTCGAACCACTAAGTTATGGGGACATAAACACACCAACATCGGTTGTCAAGTGGGGGTAGAAGTCAAACACGGATACAAGAACACACACACTTATATATATATATTCTCACAAACACACACACATATATATTTCTTTATTGCCCACAAGGGGTTAAACATAGAGGGGACAAACAAGGATAGACAATGGGATTAAGTCGATTACATCGACCCCAGTGCGAAACTGGTACTTTATTTATCGACCCCGAAAGGATGAAAGGCAAAGTCGACCTCGTCTGAATTTGAACTCAGAATGTAACGACAGACAAAATAATTATTTCTTTACTACCCACAAGGGGCTAAACACAGAGGGGACAAACAAGGACAGACAAATGGATTAAGTCGATTACATCGACCCCAGTGCAAAACTGGTACTTAATTTATTGACGTCGAAAGGATGAAAGGCAAAGTCGACCTCGGTGGAATTTGAACTCAGAATGTAACAAAGGACAAAATACCATTAAGCATTTCGCCCGGCGCACTAATGTGTCTGCCAGCTCGCCACCTTATACACACATATATAGATATATATTCTCAGATAAACACAGGCACTTGCACACCCTAGTTCATCTTGGTTACTGTTATTATCTCCCTTTCACTCAGCCTCTTTCTTTCAGCCATTTCATCATGTCAAGCTGTTAATCTCCACACATTATCTGTCTCTGGTTTGTTCAATCTTTTGTTCAATCTCGCTCCATTCTTTTCCTCTTACCCCTTTCTGTTAAAGAATATAAATTCAAAGCATCAAAACCTTTCCCTTTCTCTCTGAGCATTAAACTAATACACCTACTTGTTGTTCCTTCACCTGTCTTCATCTTTCATTTTCTGTAAATTTAAACTACAGTGGGGGCAAACAAATATTCGTATATGTCAAAATTATTTATTTAATTTCTAATGAACATAATTTCTAATGAATGGGCGCAGGAGTGGCTGTGTGGTAAGTAGCTTGTTTACCAACCACATGGTTCCAGGTTCAGTCCCACTGCGTGGCACCTTGGGCAGGTGTCTTCTACTATAGCCTCGGGCTGACCAAAGCCTTGTGAGTGGATTTGGTAGACGGAAACTGAAAGAAGCCCGTCGTATATATGTATATATATATATGCATGTGTGTGTGTTTGTGTGTCTGTGTTTGTCCCCCTAGCATTGCTTGACAACCGATAGAATAAGTACTGAGCTTACAAAAGAATAAGTCCCGGGGTCAAGTTGCTCGATTAAAGGCGGTGCTCCAGCATGGTCGCAGTCAAATGACTGAATCAAGTGAAAGAGTAAAAGAGAAAGAGTAAGAGTATAAATGGGATATACCAATACTATATTTGCATACACATGCATAAACTAAGAATATGCAAAAGAAACTAATAAATTATAGTAACTAAGGAGTTTATATTCAATTATAAATATTTAGGGGTGAAAAAAACACAAACACACATACATATATACATATATATACATATATACGACAGGCTTCTTTCAATTTCCATCTACCAAATCCACTCACAAGGCTTTGGTTGGCCCGAGGCTATAGTAGACATGCAGTGGGAATGAACCTGGAACCATGTGGTTGGTTAGCAAGCTGCTTACCACACAGCCACTCCTGCGCCTATATAGTATTTCTAAATCCAAGATGACTACTGCACATAATTACACCATAAAACACTACAATTGCTAAAAAAAAAAAAACAACATAAAATGAAAATGTCATCTAATTGTATAAGAGAATTAAGAAAAATAATAATTGGAACAAGATAATCCAAATACTCATAGAAATACTGTGGCAGACTAATGGTAGCAACAACAATGGCATTAGTAACTGTGTTCTAATTAGAATAGCAGATATGTGTTCTGTTAGAATAGAAGTTATATGAAGACAAACTTTCACTCAAAATAAAGTTAAGAGATAGAATTTGCAAACCGTTTACAGTTATAAGAAAAATGTGGTTGATGGGAGAAAATTGTAAAAGCCAACAGCAATTCTTTGCTACAAGAGATTAGGCAGGAGTGGTAGAGAAGAATTAGATACCTTAGCTTTCAGAGAAACCTTTAAGCAGATTAACCCTTTTGTTACCATATCTCTATTGAGATGCTCTGTGTTTCTTTCAATTAATTTTCAATATAATTTAATTTTCAAGGTGCAGGAGTGGCTGTGTGGTAAGTAGCTTGCTTACCAACCACATGGTTCTGGGTTCAGTCCCACTGCATGGCATCTTGTGCAAGTGTCTTCTGCTATAGCATCGGACCGACCAAAGCCTTGTGAGTGGATTTGGTAGACGGAAACTGAAAGAAGCCTGTCATATATATGTATATATATATATATATATGAAGTTAATCCAAACAAGAAAACAAAAAAACAACGACGCAAGGACGTGGAACAAATAAAGTATTATTGGACGGTCAGGAAAGCAGGGAAGAAGGAGGGTTTGACGTTTCGAGCGGAGCTCTTCGTCGAAAACATAGGAGAAGGAAAGATCCCGAGAAGGGAAGACCATATATATATATATATATGTATGTGTGTGTATATGTTTGTGTGTCTGTGTTTGTCCCTCTAGCATTGCTTGATAACCAATGCTGGTGTGTTTACGTCCCCGTCACTTAGCGGTCCGGCAAAAGAGACCGATAAAATAAGTCCCGGGGTCGATTTGCTCGACTAAAGGCGGTGCTCCAGCATGGCCGCAGTCAAATGACTGAAACAAGTAAAAGAGTAAAGAGTAAAGAGAATATAACAAAGAATTTAGTAAAATAACTTGATTATCATTAAGGTAGTTTTAGGAACATAAATTGCGACTAAAGTTGGGTGGAAGATTTTAATTCAAAACTTTTGAAAACAAGACATTTGTACTACAGAGCCAGAGGCGGTTTCAGTGGGGTTGATATCAAAAGGGTTACTGTTTCCCCTCATTTAAAGTAGTACAATAAAGCTCTCTGTGTAACAGACATTAGATGAAGTTGTCATCGTCACAATTATGAAAGGGAAAATCTATGGCAAAATTTATTGTACCTGAAACACTTTAGCATTTAAACCAGCTCAAATATTCTCCCTGTTCTATGTTGAGGCTGGCCAGATGAGGCCTTTCACACCTACTCTACAATATCATTCTAAAAATATACAACCACATCATTGAAAATTTTCAAGCTACAAGATAATGCAAGGTTAATTCAAAATAAATAAGCATTACACTTGATAAAGTAATCATCATCATCATCATCATTATCATTTAACGTTCGTTTTCTATGCTAGCATGGGTTGGACGGTTCGACTGGGGTCTGAGAAGCCAGGAGGCTGCACCAGGCACCAGTCTGATCTGGCAGTGTTTCTACAGCTGGATGCCCTTCCTAATGCCAACCACACCGTGAGTGTAGTGGGTGCTTTTTACGTGCCACCGGTACAGGGGCCAGAGGAGACTGGCAAACGGCTATGATCGGTTGTTGCTTTTACATGTCACTGACATGGACACCAGTCAGGCGGTGCTGGCATCTGCCACGTTTGAATGTTGCTTTTCTTTTAATGTGTAAAACTGAAACCACAGTCAGAACACAAGCTGAAATTGTCAGACATACCTCTTATTATACGTTTGTGTTGAATATGAATCAACGAAGCCCAAATGTTATAATAAGAAATGCTGGACACAGCATAGTTCCAATAGCTTCTGTGTCTTTTATGTTGCAGTATTGGAACATCTGCCAAAGCAGGGTTAGCCAAGGGTAACTTGTAGTTATGGACCATTAAATTGAAGTTTCAAGTCCAAATGATCCCCAAAGGTCACAGAGGCCCCAAAACCTAATGATTCCTATTGACCACTAACAGCTCCATGTTCCATAGCAGAATTGTTCCCTGGAGACGGTTCGGGGATAAAGAGGTTGTGATTGATTATCCCGGCAGGAAGCTTAATTTTTATATTTGTCAAAGTAACAAATGATCATCCCCTTACCTTCAAATGAGGCTGAAGATTTGATGGGAAAGGTATGATGGGAAAGGTACGATGATCTGTAGATGAAGATGTAATGGGGAAAAAGAATTAAAAAATGTTGCAGAAAAACAATTCTATAGAGAACAACACAAACGGGTAAGGAAGAACAATTTATTCTAAATGAGTACAAAATCATTCCTCAAGAAAATGATGAAGGAAATATAAACAAAAGTTCACCATTCTTTGAAAATCAAACAACCTATAATACACAAAATTATGCATCTGTGGAGCTAAATTCTTCCCACCAAAATTATCTGCTTCAGCATATAAACAACATGCAAAAAATAGATTAATAGTAGTGCAGGAGTGGCTGTGTGGTAAGTAGCTTGCTTACCAACCACATGGTTCCAGGTTCAGTCCCACTGCGTGGCACCTTGGGCAAGTGTCTTCTACTATAGCCTCGGGTTGACCAAAGCCTTGTGAGTGGATTTGGTAGATGGAAACTGAAAGAAGCCCGTCGTATATATGTATATATACATGTATGTGTATGTGTCTGTGTTTGTCCCCCTAGCATTGCTTGACAACCGATGCTGGTGTGTTTATGTCCCCGTCACTTAGCGGTTCGGCAAAAGAGACCGATAGAATAAGTACTAGGCTTACAAAAGAATAAGTCTTGGGGTCGAGTTGCTCGACTAAAGGCGGTGCTCCAGCATGGCCGCAGTCAACTGACTGAAACAAGTAAAAGAGTAAAGAGTAAAGAGAGTAAAATTAAAAGTACAGTATTATATTGAACTTTTAAAAAGTTACATTCATAAGACCAATGTTTCTCAACAATAAATGGCTCAACAAATACTCACTGGTGCATTCCATTTCATCATCATCATCATTGTTCAACCGTGGTCGAGACAATGGAATTTACCATGCTATGCCAGACTTCACGGTCCATCATAGCATTACGGAGGTCCTGTTGCTGGATGCCTGTATCCCTGGAGATTACATCAGTGTAGGAGAGCGTACACCCTCTAGTATTGCGAGTAGATGGCTTCCAGAGGAGAAGAGTAGAAATTACTTCGTTTTTAGCTCTACAACAGTGTCCAGCAAACTGGACTCTCCTACCTTTCACAAGAGATGACACAGGTGGTAGTTTCCCATATATTTGCATTTTGGTTGGATGATGCTTCCATTTCACTCGGAACATTATTTAAGAAATGGTGTAGGGGCTTATGGCATATCCTAACTAATCCTAGCTATAAAGATTTCTAAATTTTTATTTCAATTATATCTCATTTATATCATTTTAGTTATTTTGTGACTTATACTACTTTATCTATTTCCATTTTTGCATAATTTAGATGACAGTTTATTCACCACATTCTGTATATCTTTTTTAACTCTTTTACTTGTTTCAGTCATTTGACTCTGACCATGCTGAAGCACTGCCTTTAGTCAAACAAATCGACCCTAAGACTTATTCTTTGTAAGCCTAGTACTTATTTTATCAGTCTATTTTGCTGAACCTCTAAGCTACAGGGATGTAAACACACCAGCATCGGTTGTCAAGCGATGGTGGGGGATGAACACAGACACACAAGCATACACACATGCATACATACATACATATATATATATATATATATATATATATATATATATACATATATATATGTATGTATATATATATATATGTATATATATATATATATATATATATATATATATATATAGTAGTAACAGAAAAGAGGAATTTCGATTATCCCCACGTGGTGAGTTGTAATGTATATAAGAAATTAAAAAAGGAAAATATGCACACTTACATAGTTTTAATATAATTTTTAATATATCGACCGTTTCGCTATCGCTATTCATGATATTATGTTTTACTTATTTGAATATATATATTTTTCTTAAGAAGAAATTTGGTCCATGTTGTATGTGATGAAATTCACGAGTGAGTGACTTCACAAGTAGATAAATAAAGGGAGGTAATTGGTTGTCATATTTATATATACACATGATGGGCTTCTTTCAAGTTTTCATCTACCAAATTCACCCAAAAGGACTGAACTCAGAACTATGTGGTTGGTAAGCAAGCTACTTACAACACAGCCACTCCTGCACCTGTAAGTATATATATTCATACATCTATGTGCACATATATGTGTACACATGTATATGTGTGCATATATATATATATATATATATATATATATATATATATTATATATATACGAGTGTGTGTATGTGTGGATAAGATTGCATATGTGTGCATGCATGAATGTGTCTATATATACATATAAATGCATGCATGTGTGTGCATGTAAAATTCTCATTTCTTCCTTTGCTGTACAGCATAATGTCTCTTAGACCCTGGCCTCCTAATTTATAAACACACCCCTTCACATTCCACATTGACCTTTCCTTTCTTTGTAACTCCTACTAATATTTTCTGATATTCTTAAGACTCATCAAGCCCCTGTGGCCAATAAAAACAAAACTACTACTACTTCTCCTCCTCCTCCTCCTCCTCCTCCTCCTACTACTACTACTACTACTACTATACTACTACTACTACTACTATAGCTGCTGCTGCTGCTAATACTGCTACCACCACCACCACCACCACCACCACTACTACTACTACTACTACTACTACTACCACTACTACTACAACTACTCCTACTACAA
>NC_043017.1:32044241-32076741 GCF_006345805.1 Octopus sinensis | reverse complement strand
ACTTAGCGGTTCAGCAAAAGGAACTGATAGAATAAGTACTAGGCTTACAAAGAATAAGTCCTGGGGTCGATTTACTCGACTAAAAGGCGGTACTCCAGCATGGCCGCAGTCAAATGACTGAAACAAGTAAAAGAGTAAAAGAGTAAAAGACTGTGTCTGTATATTTTTAGAATGACATTGTAGGGTAAGTGTAACAAGTCGGATCCAGTTAGTTTTAACATATAAGAAGTAGAATATTTGGGCTGGATGTGACCAGATTAAATGCTAAAGGGTTAAAAAAAACAATACCA
Source organism: Octopus sinensis (assembly GCF_006345805.1). Classification (NCBI taxonomy): domain Eukaryota; kingdom Metazoa; phylum Mollusca; class Cephalopoda; order Octopoda; family Octopodidae; genus Octopus; species Octopus sinensis. The sequence goes on along the minus strand of NC_043017.1, from coordinate 32,076,451 downwards.
TATCATAATAATCATTACCACTTTTTGGCTATTTTCCTTGCTGGCATCGGCTGGATTATTGTCAGAGTTTCATCAGTTCTTATTCAGAGTTGCTGCTTTCTCAGACACGTGAGAGAACCATGTCTTACTTGTGTCTTCTATTTTGGCAGGATTTCTACAACTGGATACTCTTCCAGTCACCAACCTTCACCTGTTTTATAAGCAAAGTACCATCTCCCTATAGTTGAACATATTTTCACTGAAGATTAGACAGAAACAGCATCACTTGTATGATAATAATGCTTGCTTAGAAGTATCATGTGATGTCCAGACAAAGGTGTACACACACATATGTGTGTGTTTCTGTCTATGAAATCCACTCACAAAGGTTTGGTTGACCTTGAACCATGGTAGAAGACACTTGCTTAAGATGGCATGCAGTGGGACTAAGGCTGAAATTACATGGTCAGGAGGCAAGCTTTTAGCCACATGATCACTGCTTTTTTTAGTGGCACCAGCACTAGTGACATTGCTTGGTGCCCTGCAAAGCCTAAATAATCCTCGCTGCTCTTGTTCAAGAGAGCATGGCAAAAGGAGTGTAAAGACAAATCAAGTCTCAAATTCAAAACAATAATTTAAGACCAAAGCCAAAGTGAGCTACAGGAAATGGCTGTGTGGTAAGAAGCTTCCTTTCCAACTGCAAAGTATGAGGTTCAGTCCCACTGCGTGGCACCTTGGGCAAGTGTCGTCTACTATAACCTTGAGCCAACAAAAGCCTTGTGGGTGGATTTTTGTAGATGGAAACTGAAAGAAGCTCGTTATGTGTGTGTGTGTGTGTGTGTGTGTGTGGGCGTGTATGTGTGCATGTATGTGTCTGTTCCCACCACTGCTTGATGATAGGTGCTGGTGAGTTTATGTCCCTGTAACCTAGCAGTTCAGCAAAAAAGATAGACAGAATAAGGACCAGGCTTTAAAAGCATAAGTCCTGGGGCCCAATACATTTGAGTAAAAGTTCTCCAACATGTTGCCCCAGCATGGTCACATCTAACGACTGAAATAAGTGAGAGATAAAAGAGGGAAGAGGATGACTGTCTTGAATTTAAATAATTTCAGGGGTCTTGAACTGAATGATGTACACAAAATATTAACCAATTAAAATTTCCTCATTTGGAGGTAAAAAACAATCCATCATCTAACTTGTAATTGCTTGTGATTCTGCAAGTAACGAGGGGATATTTCGTGTAATTAAGAATTATTTTCATAAAATTAACATGTTTGAGAAAAATGCAGACTTTTTAGGAGACGAGATGTTCAGGCTGGTTATGCTTTAACTCATCTTTTTACTTTGTATTTAAATATGCCGCCACATATCTGTTAGGTTGTCAAGAAAGTTCTTGTGGTTTTTAACCTTTATATTCAGATGCACATATCTCGGCTCAAACGAAGCATTATTAATTGAAATAAACACCATCAGAATCAACATACTTTAGCCAATGCAAAACAAGTTTATTTAAGCCAGTAGTGTAAAAACCCTGCGTTCTGGTGGTGATGAAGTCATTGAAGGTGTGTTTAGCATTGTTTTGGTTTTTGAAGTATTCCTCATGCAGAAATGGGTGCTGCACGAATTGAACGACAACCAAAAAAAATGCCATTTTGAAGTATTTTCTTCCCTTCTCTTATGCAACAGGAATGACCCACTTCTCAACCAGATTGTGACATGCGATGAAAAGTGGATTCTTTACAACAACCGGCGACGCTCAGCTCAGTTGTTGAAGGCCAATGAAGCTCCGCGGCACTTCCCAAAGCCAAAGTTCCACCAAAAGATGATAAGCATAGTGGTCGGCCATTGGATGTTGACAACGATCAGCTAAGAGCCTTAGTGGAAGCCAATCTAATCACAACTGTTCAAGGGCTTGTTTCTGAATTAGACGTAATGTTACGACAATTTCGAACCACTTGAAAGAGATTGGAAAAACAAAAATACTTGAGAAATGGGTGCCGCACGAATTGAACGACAACCAAAAAAAAATGCCATTTTGAAGTGTTGTCTTTCCTTTTCTTATGCAACAAGAATGACCCATTTCCCAACCAGATTGTGACTTGCGATGAAAAGTGGATTCTTTACAACAACCGGTGACACTCAGCTCAGTGGGTGAAGGCCAACGAAGCTCCGCGGCACTTCCCGAAGCTAAAGTTCCACCAAAAGAAAGCCATGGTGTCTGTTTGGTGATCTGCGGCCGGTTTCATCCATCATAGCTTTTTGGATCCAGATGAAACAATTACGGCAGAGAAGTAGTCGGCAAATGGATGAAATGCATCAGAAACTCCAACAACAGCCAGCATTGGTCAATAGAAAAGGACCAATTCTTCTCCTCGACAACGCTTGGCTGCACGATGCACAACTGACCCGGCAAAAGTTGAACAAATTGGGCTACGAAACTCTGCCTCAGCTTCCATACTCACCAGACCTCCTGCCTACCGATTACCACTTTTTCAAGCATCTCGATAGTTATTTATTTCATCAACCACAAAGGATGGAAGAACAAAACCAAGCATCACGAGATTACAATTCAGAATGTAAAAGGGTCTCAGTTTGGGGCTCTGTGTTGACTGTCACTTCACCAATTAATTATAATAAAAATTCTGGCATTAATCCGACATCTTGTCATCAAAAGACTTCAGACATTCTCAACAAAATAAGAAAAATAATAGAGAACGCATGAAGAAAAATAATAGAGAACGCATAAGAATAAGATAAATTATCTGACTATGGTGATTAGAAAAAGAAAAAAAAAAATTATTCTTTTCAGTAATTTTTTTATTTAAAATTTTTTTTTTCGCTTTTATACATTTTTCCTTCTTTGTTTGTGTCAGTTTGTATATAAGCGTGTTTGTTAAAGAAAAACGTGTTATTTAGTTATTTCAGAAAAATGAAAAAAAAAAATAGAATTTTGTATGCAAAGATGTTTGTTTGTGTGTGTGTGTGTGTGTGTGGTGTGTGTGTGTATTTGTATAAGGGATAAATATGATGTACTTATTTTACTTTGAAGACAAGAAAAATTGCAATGCTTCTATAGGTATACATACACATGCACACATACACACATACACACATACACACACACACACACAAACACACGTACACACACACACACACACACACACACACACACACACACACACACATATATATACAGGAGAAAAGATGAAAAAAAACTGGAGGGGGTGAAATGAGATTTATAGGAAATAAAACATAATTAAGAAGACATTTTTAGTTAAAAAGTATTAAGAATTAATTATGTTTTCAAATGAATTGATTTTTTTTATTGCTTGTTTGTTTAATGCGACAGATGTAAATCAATAGTTACGAAAAAGCACACATATATTGTATTTGTGCAAAAATAATGATTTCCCATTTTAGCACAGGGTCAGCCCCCAAATTCTGAGAAGGCTAGATTGAGATGAACCCAGTAAGCGTTTAGTACTTGGTAGAGTCTTTTACTAATTCCAGTCTTTGGACTATTTGGGCCACGAATGTGCCAAAAGCAACTTAAAAGGTTTACGCAATGAAATCGAATTCAGTGGTTATTTTATCTTTTGAATTTGTTGCCAATTATTCTCTCAGTTTCTGTTTGGTGAACTGCTAAGTTAGCAATGTAAGCAAACACTATTTGTTAAGCGGTCTCATGTAAAGACAACGTACAGAGGAAGACAAACACAAATACAAACACATATAAATATGTGTACATACATATATCTGTGTGCATATATATGACTCGATTCAAACACCTGTAAATCAGAAACCACAATTAATTCAGAGCTGTAATTTTCCACTTACTCTATAGAGATATAAATGATTGCACATGCAAAATTTCAGCTAGATCAAACAATTGCAAGTGGGTCAGAGGCATTACTTATTGAACGTCCCTCGTATATGTATTTGCCAGTATGCATTTGTACGCATGCATGTATTTGTATCTCTCCATATCTTATCTTTACATGATGCTATATATGTGTACATATACCATCTATATTTCATTCCATAACTGTCATCTCTGAAGAGTGTAGGGTCACATAATCAGGCTGTTAGCTAACACTCCATTGAACCCCTAGTGTGAAACTGATAGTTAAGATCAGCTGTAATAAATATATAATACTGTACATTTTGATTAATATATATATATACATATTTATATTTGTGTGCATGTATGTGTGTGTGAATACATATATATATATATTTCAAATGTCTTCTATATAGCTATCTACACATACACACACACGGACGTTAAACAGTGATGATGATGATGATATAACCAATATACCCTCTGTTTTATTTTTTTTAAGAAAGTAGTATGTGATTTAAGAGAAATTAAGCTATTTTTTCTAGCAAGTAAAATAGCCACAAAAAGACTTCATTGTCAACTCAATTGGTTAATTGTTTAATAAATAAATAACTTAATAATAATAAATATAAATGTAGGCGCAGGAGTGACTGTGTGGTAAGTAGCTTGCTAACCAACCACATGGTTCCGGGTTCAGTCCCACTGCGTGGTATCTTGGGCAAGTGTCTTCTGCTATAGCCCCGGGCCGACCAATGCCTTGTGAGTGGATTTGGTAGACGGAAACTGAAAGAAGCCTGTCGTATATATGTATATATATATATGTATGTGTGTGTTTGTGTGTCTGTGTTTGTCCCCCTAGCATTGCTTGACAGCTGATGCTGGTGTGTATACGTCCCCGTCACTTAGCGGTTCGGTAAAAGAGACCGATAGAATAAGTACTGGGCTTACAAAGAATAAGTCCCGGGGTCGATTTGCTCGACTAAAGGCGGTGCTCCAGCAGGGTCGCAGTCAAATGACTGAAACAAGTAAAAGAGTAAAGAGTATACCAATGTTGTACTTGTTCTCAATATGTACCAAAATTCGAATTAGAGGAGAAAGACAAAGAAATTCCTTAATGGGTTTCAGGAATTAGATTCTGGCCACGCTGGGGCACTGCCTTCATGGCGTCACAAGTTGTCATTTCTGCTGATTATTTTATCAAGTTATCTTCATCAGCAAAGCCATATTTTGGTAAATAGAGGTACCTGTAAACACCTGTAAACACTCACACACAAATACGTACACACATACACTAATACACATATTTGAATACTGACAAACATGTATAAACAAACAGGCACAGGAGTGGCTGTGTGGTAAGTAGCTTGCTAACCAGCCACATGTTTCTGGGTTCAGTCCCACTGCGTGGCATCTTGGGCAAGTGTCTTCTGCTATAAACCTCGGGCCAACCAATGCCTTGTGAGTAGATTTGGTAGACGGAAACTGAAAGAAACCTGTCGTATATATGTATATATATATATATATGTATATGCATGTGTATGTGTTTGTGTGTCTGTGTTTGTCCCCCTAGCATTGCTTGACAGCCGATGCTGGTGTGTTTACGTCCCCGTAACTTAGCGGCTCGGCAAAAGAGACCGATAGAATAAGTACTGGGCTTACAATGAATAAGTCCCGGGGTCGATTTGCTCGACTAAAGGCGGTGCTCCAGCATGGCCGCAGTCTAATGACTGAAACAAGTAAACGAGAAAGAGAGAGAGTAAGAGTAATACACACACACGCACGTGCATGTACACCAAAGATGTATACACAGATGTAAATACCCACCCACAAGGATGCACACACACACATACGTTGCCAGCATGCGCACAAACACATACACAAAATAATGCATACACTGATGCATACATGTATACAAACACACTCACACATGCACATACACAAATATTGATGCACACAGAAACACTAATAGGCACAGGAGTGGCTGTGTGGTAAGTAGCTTGCTAACCAACCACATGGTTCTGGGTTCAGTCCCACTGTGTGGGATCTTGGGCAAGTGTCTTCTGCTATAGCCCCGGCCCGACCAATGCCTTGTGAGTGGATTTGGTAGACGGAAACTGAAAGAAGCCTGTTATATATATGTATATATATGTATGTATGTGTGTGTGTTTGTGTGTCTGTGTTTGTCCCCCTAGCATTGCTTGACAACTGATGCTGGTGTGTTTACGTCCCCATCACTTAGCGGTTTGGCAAAAAGAGACCGATAGAATAAGTACTGGGCTTACGAAAAGAATAAGTCCTGGGGTCGAGTTGCTCGACTAAAGGCGGTGCTCCAGCATGGCCGCAGTCAAATGACTGAAACAAGTAAAAGAGTAAAAGAGAGTACACACACACATGCATTGATGTATACACACATACAAACACAATAATGCATACATGATGACAAATGCACACACACACACACACATTAATGCACACATACACACACTAATGTATATACACGCTTCTATAAATTTGACCTGCAACACTGCATCTTTGCTGTTTTCCTGATGAAACTTTGGACTCCGCTTTGCTGCTATATTTACAGTCTGAACCACAAACACCCAAGTGTGAAGAACTCAAGACTCTAACGAAGGCATATGTCAACTGATATATGTAATATCGTTCCTATCTCTAGCGTTAATTCGATTTTGCTTGCTGATATTTTTATCTGTCAATCCTCAAGTGATGAATTTTACTATTTTCTCGTTTTCTAATTTCTTTTCTATTTTTTTTTTTTCAATTATAATTCTCTCAGAATTCTTTGTTAAGTCCTTTACATGACAAAATATATTCTTTTATTCAAAGAGATTTATATCAGTTCTATCAATAAGTTACCTTCATGAGTTTAGTAAATTTTATTTTTATGTTAGCTTTGAACATTTAAGTTCTTTTTGTAAAGTGTTTTTATACTCAGAGGTAGTAGAATGATGGAAGCACTCTGTTGGTTATGACGACGAGGGTTCCGGTTGATCTGAATCAACGGAACTGCCTGCTCGTGAAATTAACGTGTAAGTGGCTGAGCACTCCACAGACACGTGCACCATTAACATAGTTCTCGGGGATATTCAGCGTGACACAGAGAGTGACGAGGCCAGCCCTTTGAAATACAGGTACAACAGAAACAGGAAGTAAGAGTGAGAGAAAGTTGTGGTGAAAGAGTACAGCAGGGATCACCACCATCCCCTGCCGGAGCCTCGTGGAGCTTTAGGTGTTTTCGCTCAATAAACACTCACAACGCCCGGTCTGGGAATCGAAACCGCGATCCTATGACCGCAAGTCCGCTGCCCTAACCACTGGGCCATTGCGCCTCCGGTAGTAGAATACACACACACACACACACACACACACACAAACACACCAGTATATGTGTATGTGTGTATACAGGTTGCGGCGAATAAATTGTCGTCTAAATTACGCAAAAATGAAAATAACACTGACATCTCATTTTAACAGATATATTTGCCAAAATTACTTTAAAATATCTTGAAATACTAAAAAGTAAATTTATTCAATAAAATCGCCATTGGCTTCAATGACGACCTCCAGATGACTTCGGAATCTCCTGCAACTCTTCTGAACAATCTTAGTTGTTTAAGATGGTGAATGCTGCCATAATCCTTGCCTTCAGTTCATCTTTGGTGTGTTACAAGGAGTTTTGTTGATCTCTTGCTCAACTGCACCACATGCATAATAATCAAGGTGGGTTGCAGTCTGGGGATTTAGGTGGCCAGATGTTAGGGGGTGATGTGGTTGCAGAAATTGTCTGACAGCCGTCCTGCAAGATCCTGTTAAACTAAACAATAATGCAGGCCACAAAATAAATTGTTGTTTAGTTTAATAGGATCTTGCAGGATGGATGGCCCTTGTTTCACTTTTGAGTTTCTCTTTTGGCATGGTTTCTATTGCAGTATGGCACCAGCTCTGTTGAACTTGCCTTATCCTTGGCAACACTAATTTCGTTTTGATATAAAATGAATGGCTCTTTATGAGGTGAGGAGTTTTGGTGTGGCTAATTGAGATTGTAATTTGACCTAATGAAAGATTGTTTAGCATTATGGCATTGGAGAGCATGTATATTTTGAATTGCACATCTTGATTAATGTTTGTCCTTGTATATGTAAGTGTGAGCTGGGGTTAGAGTTTGCCTTTTATCCTGTGTATTCATACATATGGCTCAGTATGTTTATGCATGGGCCTTGTTCTTTGTAAGCCTAGTACTTATTCTATCGGTCTCTTTTGCCAAACCGCTAAGTTACGGGGACATAAACGCACCAGCATCGGTTGTCAAGGGATGTTTGGGGGGGACAAACACAGACACACAAACATACACACACACACACATACACACACACACACACACACACATATACATATATATATATACATATATACGATGGGCTTCTTTCAGTTTCCGTCTACCAAATCCACTCACAAGTTTTTGTTCGACCCGAGGCTATAGTAGAAGACACTTGCCCAACGTGCCACGCAGTGGGACTGAACCCATGACCATGTGGTTGGCAAGCAATTGCACTGCATGCATAACTGTGGCTGCTGTTTGTGATTTGGTTGTTGTGGGTGTAAATTTATTTTTGTTTATGTATGCAGTAGTGATGGATTTAGTGAGTAGGTGGAGAAGTGCTATGCTGTTTGGAGTCCCAACTACTTTTTTTAATATGAACTTATTTTGATGCATGCAGCATGAGACAATTTCATTTCCTTTTGCTTAATGAGTGCATGCAATTTTGGATGAGTAGGCAACTTCTTCAGAATACCGCGTTACATTTGTTGTAACAAAGTCGTTTGTTGTACCTCAAAGCATTATCCAAATATGAGGTTTACTTTTAGCAGAAATAGCCACTTAATATCATCTCTCTCTATATAAACGGCAGTTTGTCTGTCTGTGTGTCTGTCAGGTTGTACTCTCATCCTGACCACGGCTTTCAACCGATTCTGATGAAACTTGACACACACATAGCCCAATGTCATAATTCAAAACTAACGCAGCGAAAACTTTGGAAAGTTCCCCCAGTTCTGAAAAAAATCGATAAATTCGACATAGGCTCGAGAATCAGAAACACTAACCACAGACTGTCTAGGGGACGCCACTCGACCTTTTTAACTCTCAACTCCATCAATATCCAGCTACTTGAAGCTATTCCTGGTGATGTCCATGTCTACAAATCTATTGATAGGACAGCAGACCCCGCCAAGCTTGCTGATTATCCTGTTGAATTCCTGAATTCACTTGAACCGCCAGGCCTGCCGCCACACATCCTGAAGTTAAAAGTCGGTGTGCCCATTATGCTCATCAGGAATTTCGTTCCACCTAAACAGTACAACGGCACACGTCTGGTTGTGAAACATTTGCCACCACATTTAATAACGGCCACAATACTTACTGGTTGTGGGAAGGGAGAGGATGTCTTCATTCCACGCATGCACCTTCAACCATCGGGCACTGACCTACCAATCAACTTCAGGCGTTCTCAGTTTCCTGTTAAACTCTGCTTCGCAATGTTCATCAATAAATCCCAAGGCCAAACGCTACAAGTCGCTGGGTTACAGTTGGGCGAACAGTGCTTCGCCCACGGTCAACTCTACATGGGCTGTTCACGCGTTGGGAGGCGCAATGATGTTTTCATGTTTTCACCCAAAGGGACAGCTAGGAACATCGTATACACAGAAGTATTCGAGTGAAGAGAAGACATTGCAACCTACACATGCGCCTTCGTTCCCTAGAGGGAAAGGACTAGATTGGGATTAGTTGTTGCCTACTAGGGGCTCTTATATACCCGGGTAACGCCGGGCTATGCTGCTAGTACTGAATAAGTGTTACATGTCATTTGCAAGAGTGTACCAGGCATTGTGATTTGAGTTTGATGTCTGAGGATCAAAAGAAATATCAGACACAAAATGAAATACAAGTTGCTTAATGGCTTTAAGCAAATCCTCCTTAATCTCTCTTTATGATCTCAGTAAATTTGCATACGATCCTTCATATTCTTCTATGATATCTTTTGCATTTTTATTGACTATTTTGAAAACAAGCTTTTCAGTGATCAATGTCTTATTGTCTTAACCCTCCAGTTTAATATTGCTAACAACTGCTCTTATTTGACATAATGAGATATAAGTTGGGATACAACCCCAAAAAATGAAAAAGATTCATATGATTGCCTTCAGGAATCTTTGTCTGAAGTTTGCCTAACCAGGCAAGCAATATGCACCCACCTGGCTGATGAATAGACAGCGATAACTTCCAGTACAGCACCAACAGATATATTTATACTGTCTAGATATCTCCCTAAATGGTAGTCTATTGCTTCACACAGCAAAAAGCTGAGCACTTTTTATATGATAATATCATAAATTTGTAAAATATTGATGTCACTTGCAGTATCTGAAATATCTAATAGAACATGAAAATATGAAATAATATTTCAATATTCATATATCATAATACAAAATATAAACTGATATTCTTACTTATAAATACCAAGAAGTGAATTATTGGTTTTTATCTCTATATCAAAATATATTTCTAAAATTATTAAATTTTCAGCTTCATATTCAGATATTTGATTAGGAATATATATATATATATATATATATATATATGTATATATATATATATGAACATGGACACACATATATATGTATATATGCCTATATGTATATATTTATATATGTGTGTGTGTGTGTGTGTTGTGTGTATGTGTATATATTATATATGTATATATAATATATATGTATATATATATGTATATAAATATATATATATGTATATATATGTATATATATATATATGTATATATATATTTGTATATATATATGTGTATATATATATATGTATATATACATATGTATATATATATGTATGTATATATATATGTATATATATATGTATATATATATACATGTATGTATATATATATATGTATATATCTATCTATGTATCTATCTATATATACATACATATATATATACATATATATATATACACACACACACTTACACACACAGCCCCACTACATGTAAGTTGTTGACTAATGTTTTATTCAATAGCTGTGAATCAACCAATACCTTGTGAATGAAAATCATAGACAAAAAGTCAAGCAGACTGTCTCATATATATATGTATATATCATCATCATCATCATCATCATTATTAATGCTTAACTTCTTTTTTCCATGTTGGCATGGGTTGGCTGGCTTGAGGGGGAAGAGCTGGCCAGCCAGAGAGCTGCCCAGGTTCCATTTGTCTGTTTTGCCATGGTTTCTATGGTTGGATGCCCTTCCTAATGCCAACCACCTTCCAGAGTGTACCGAGGGCTTTTATATGGCACCGGCACTAGTGAGTTTACATGACAACAGCACAAGTGCTTTTATTTGGCACCAACATGTGTGCTTTTCTCCTAGGCACCAGCACAGGTACTTTTCCATGTGGTACCGGCACAGGTGCTTTTATAAATGGCACCAGGACAGGTGCTTTTTACGACACTGAAATAAGTGCTTTAAGTATGTATGCATATATATGTATATTCAAAATAAGCAACAAGAATGACTCCGATAATTTGGTACGATCGTTTCGTACTACATCATTTTATTAAATGTTGTAAGTATTACAACAGATTTAAGATGCTGAGTACTCATCAGCCAATTATAGAGGTTTTCCATTAATACAAAAATTTTTGAAATCAAGTGGCAACATTATAGAGAAGGTAGATGGTTAGGGTTAGGGTTAGGGTTCTCAGCATCTTAAATCTGTTGTAATACTTACAACATTTAATAAAATGATGTAGTATGAAATGATCGTACCAAATTACCAGAGTCATTCTTGTTGCTTATTTTGCTTATAATCACCCCACGGATTCTTATGGATAACACCATACAAAATTCTGGTGCATCTAAATTAAGTACCATATTCATTTGAATCTAAATTTTTGCTGAACTTATATATGTATATATATATAAGGCAGTGAGCTGGCAGAATCGTTAGCAAACTGGGTGAAATGCTCAGCAGTATTTCATCTGCCACTACGTTCTGAGTTCAAATTCCCCTGTTTCAGTCAAAATGCTTGCTACTCCAATCTGAGTTGTCTCTACTGGGGAACGTTCAAGTCAGTATTTACAAATAACATCCAAAATCACTGCCTTGCAGTGCTACAGGAGGTGCATTACCTGTTGAGGACAAGCTCTAAAGACATGGAAGTGCCAACAGCTGAATGTTTCTGAGATGTATGCAAGGGAATGAAACAGTCCTGTATACCGTTGTTTAGCACCTGTGCATCAGCAACTTGTGGGCTTGTATCAAAAAGCTGCTCTTGTGTGTAATAAAGATATGTTATGGCAAAAGTGCAGATAATTCTTGACTTCCCCTCATATGTGTGTGTGTGTGTATATATATATATATCGGGAAGCTTTATGAAAATAGACAAAAGACGAAGGCAGGTTTACGGAAATAAACAAAAGACGAAGGCAGGTGGAATACAAACAAACAATTGTATTATTACGGCGCTCAGGAAATATGAATAAAACAAGTCTTTAACGTTTCGAGCCTACGCTCTTCAACAGAAAGATACACAGAGAAAAAACACAGAAAGAAGGAGAGAAAAAAAATATGCGTGCAGAGGCTAGCAAATCAACATGGCGATATATATATATATATATATATATATATATATATATATATACAGTACACTCTCATAGTGGTTGGCATTAGGAAGGGCATCCAGCTGTAGAAACTCTGCCAGATCAGATTAGAGCCTGGTGCAGCCATCTGGTTCGCCAATCCTCAGTCAAATCATCCAACCCATGCTAGCATGGAAAGCGAACATTAAACAATGATGATGATGATGATGATGATGATGATGATATACATATATATATGCATGTATATCTGTATATGTATTTGTGTCTTTGTATCTAAGTTTGTTCCCACACCCCCACTGCTTGACAACTGGTGTAGGCATGTTTATGTCCCTGTAACGCAGCAGTTTGGCAAAAGAGACTGATAGAATAAGTACCAGCCTTTAAAAATAATTACTTGGTGGTGGGGTCAATTTATTTGAAAAAATCTTCAAGGCGCAGGAGCGGCTGTGTGGTAAGTAGCTTGCTTTCCAATCACATGGCTCCGGGTTCAGTCCCACTGCGTGGCATCTTGTGCAAGTGTCTTCTGCTATAACCTCGGGCTGACCAATGCCTTGTGAGTGGATTTGGTAGACGGAAACTGAAAGAAGCCCGTCGTATACATATATATATATATATATATGTGTGTGTGTCTGTGTTTGATCCCCCAGCATCACTTGACAACCGATGCTGGTGTGTTTATATCCCTGTTACTTAGCGGTTCGGCAAAAGAGACTGATAGAATAAGTACTGGGCTTACAAAGAATAAGTCCCGGGGTCGATTTGCTCGACTAAAGGCGGTGCTCCAGCATGGCCGCAGTCAAATGACTGAAACAAGTAAAAGAGTAAAAGAATAAAAGAGTAAAGAGTGAAGGCAGTGCTCCAGCATGGCCGCAGTCAAATGACTGAAATAAATAAATAATAAAAATATCTTCAGAATTTTGTTAAAATTTCTATGCAATATAAATCTCACTTTGTGGTTTGTATTTTGGTTTGTGTTTCATTCTTGTATTGTCTTCGATGCCACGGGTCCTTGCAACTAATAAAAGACTTTATCATAATCATCATCTCATCATCGTTGGCAGCGGCGTCTTTGTTTTTGCCATTATCTCTATTATTCTTACTGTTGAACAGATGTGTCCAACACATACCTGTGGAAGATTGAGATAAAACTCATTTAATTTGATGGAAAGGGAATATTTATTTGATTAATCAGATTATTTATTTATCATTAAATTTTATTTACAAGTAATTCTGGAACATTTCAGTGTTCACCACTTTTAATTTGAAACAAAAGAAAAAAAGTGTCTTTGACTATAGTTTATACTTTATGTATTAGTATCCACGTGGTTGTGTGTTTAAGAAGTCTGTTTCACAAACATTGTGATTTCAGGTTCAATCTCTCGGTGGAGCATTTTGGGTAAGTGTCTACTACAACATTAATGGGCCAACCAAATCCTTAAAAGCAGATTTAGTGGATAAATATTGTAAGAAGCCAATTGTATGTAAATGCATGCTTGGTAAAGTCCCCACTTGAGTCATGAATGACCATGGGATTGCACCAAGAAAGTTCCCCTCCAAGGCACAAATCCAGGCAAGGTTGTTTGTGGAAGACCAACTGTTACCCATGTATACCAGGCTCATAGGGCTGGTTTCCTGGTTTCCTTAGTGTATAGGTTCCCCACCTGGATGGGACGCTGGTCTGTCGCAGGTGAGCTGCAAGATGCAGGAGGAAAGAGAGAAAGTTGTGGCGAAAGAGTCAGCAGCAGTTTGCCATTACCTTCTGCCGGAGCTGCGTAGAGCTTAGGTGTTTCGCTCATAAGCACACACATCACCCGGTCTGATATTTAAACCCACAATCCCTTGACTGCGAGTCCGCTACTCTAACCACTAGGCCATGTGCCTCCACAAGCAAATGTATGGGTCATCAAGAGAGAAAGTTTGCCATTTCAGGGCCTAACTCTCGATGGCATCATTGTGCATCGGCTCCTCTCACTGAAATGAGGCCCTGCTTGTTAGATTAACTGGTTGTCAAATAAAGCTCAATATTCTTCTTGCCATCGTTCATCATTTCTTTTCAACCAAATTCAGCGGCTAGCCATTTCCACTGTGGTTTGTATATCATTCTTTGTGGTATTTGCGTTACAATGAGTCAAGGCCTAATGATAAAAGTCGTCTCACACTGTGTCCAACAAACTCTCTATATCCAACTTCGATTGAAAAATGCTCCACTTTCCAACCTGCGTCTTCACATTCCTTGACGAGGTTTACACAATGGTCAATCTTTCGAGCCTGAGTCTATGTTACCTTCATGAGGAACCGTTAACTCGACTAGATTCATCACTTTCTCTCTTTTACTCCTCATTATAATATCCATTTTTTCCATAACCAAAATGGGAAAGAATCCTTGGCACCCTGGTAAATCTGCAGCCATCTCCCAATAGCTGTTCCACTTTTCATCACTCACAGGAAGTTTCTTCTTGAAATGGATCTGCTGTCCAGAGTGCATGAAGGTAATGAAATCTCTGGTTGGATCTTTCATTAGAATTTTTTCCACTCCTGATGAGAGCAATTTGGTTCTTTATAGCATTAAGGATAACCTTAAGGGCCATGTTGTGTCTCCATGTATATCTGTTGAATGACAGTGAACAATTGGAAAGAATATGTTTCAGTGTTCGGACCTTTCCGCATTTGCGTATATCCTTCTCTGAGAAGTTCCATCTTACTAGATTTGGAGGTGATGGCAAGACATCATAGAATGAATGAATAAGAAAACTTATCCAAGATGTAGTCCACATCCATATCTCATTCCAGCTTATTTTTCTCTCAACATGACAAGACAAGAAACCACTAACATACTCAAGCACACAGACATTCACATGCACACACACACAGATACTCACACACACACACACACATGTACGCGCGCACACACACACACACCCATGTACACACATCCATATACACACACACACACACACACACACACACACATACATGGTAGGTCATTTTCTGCTTCCATCTAATCCATCTTCCAAATCCACTCCCAAGACTTGCCCTGGGGCTATAACAGAAGACACGATCTCAAAGAGCCACACAGAGGCACTGAACCCCCAACCACATGGGAAGCAAATTCCTCATAGTTTCCACCTACCAAATTCTCACGAACCAAATTCCCAGTTCTAGGTTTTACTAGAAGACACTCATTGAAGGTGCCACATCTTATACTACCAAACCCAAACCCACATGATTCCGAAGTAGACACCCCGAACCACACGGCTATTTCTGCACTTATTTTTTATCATTATAATTCATAATAAATATTCATAAATTTTTTTTTTTTAAACATTTGCATAAAATTCACTGTAAACAATGATCGCATTTAATTGCTATATCAGAATACTCTAATACCACACGGAGAGAAGGTTTTTTCATCTTGAGTGGGAAAAAGTACTTTTTTTAACTGTTCTGGGATTCCTGTTTCTCTGTGATTCAGCTGAGAACTTTATGCTTTCGCTAGTGTTATAAACCGTTTTAGACATGAGTTTGTGTTTAATTCCGTGTTTTCATCTTGCTTGGGGGCAGAATATGTTATTATTGTATTCTTCTTCATTTTATTGACTTTTTTAAAAAATGTTTTTTTCCTGGAGAACATAAAACTATTTTTCTTTTCAAACATGACATCTTCAATGGTGAGAGTTGATGGAAGCCCCCGTGATGATGATAGCAAGATAGAAGAATATAATAAAAAATTTAACAACAGAAATAACACAGCAACAACAACAATTATTATTTCCTTATGACAAATAAAAATTTTTGAGATTTCAAGAAGTGATTCTTTTGGGCAATATCAAGTTGCTAAGATTACCATAATGAACATTGATATTTTCCAAGTACTGCTTATTCAATGGAATTGGGATATTTGTATAATAATTCATACATTAACACTTTGAAGCTGACAATATGAATATTGACTTCAACACCGGCAGCTGTACCAGTTAACCCATTACGCTCTTCAGCAAGATGCTTCATTTCACTCGTCTATGAATAGGTACGAGCTGCAACTGGGGGTGGGGGTTAACTTTGGGATGGATTGGTGTTCTCTTCTGGATGGAATCTTCTCAGTCACTCACGCCCCCCCCCCATGGGAATTGGGACAGGTTCTGGCCGAAAGATTCTGCAGGCTTCAGACAGATTTTAATATTTTATGTAGGCGTAGAAGTGGCTGTGTGGTAAGTAGCTTGCTTACCAACCACATGGTTCTGGGTTCAGTCCTACTGCATGGCACCTTGGGCAAGTGTCTTCTACTATAGCCTCGGGCCGACCAAAGCCTTGTGAGTGGATTTGGTTGACGGAAACTGAAAGAAGCCCGTCATATATATGTATATATGTGTATGCGTGTGTGTGTTTGTGTGTCTGTGTTTGTCCCCCTAGCATTGCTTGACAACCGATGCTGGTGTGTTTATGTCCCTGTAACTTAGCGGTTCAGCAACAGATACCAATAGAATAAGTACTAGGCTTACAAAGAATAAGTCCTGGGGTTGATTTTCTTGACTAAAGGCAGTGCTCCAGCATGGCCACAGTCAAATGACTGAAACAAGTAAAAAAAAAAATTCTATTGGTTTCTTTTTCCAAACTGCTAAGTTACAGGGATGTAAACACACCAACATCAGTTGCGAAGTGGTAGTGGGACACACACACACACACACACACACATACAATGGGCTTCTTTTAGTTTCCATCTACGAAATCCTCTCACAAAGCTTTGGCCAGCTCAGGGCTATAGTAGAAGACACCCAAGGTGCCATGCAGTGGGACTGAATATGGAACCATCTGGGTGGTAAATGCAAATACATGCATACACATATACCTGTACTTGTTGGGGCCCTAAGATATATAGCGCACTGCCTAAATATGAATCTTGAGAAATTAGGCTTCTCAAAACCAGAAAGAAGACTACAGATCAAATCCATCACTGGAACTATAATAATCGGTAAAACTCTCCAGAAGTTTATCATTTAAATATATATGAACACGTGTCACTCTATGCATGAGAATACATCCATAGAACACACAAATCTGCACATACATACATAATACATACATACATATATACATATATATACATATATGTATATATATATATATATATATATGGTGGCTGCCTCCTCGTTATCGAGTATGGCCATTGCACGAAGTTTAATCAATGTTGTTATCGTGCAATGACTGTGCAAGAAGATTTTTTTTAAAGTGAGGAAAGGCTGTGCACTGAGTCAATCCCACTCACTAAGCAACAGCAGCCATAATCCGAAAAGAAGAACAAGTCAACATCATCGGTAACCACTTAGCCGCAGGTTTTATGTCGGAGTTATCCCAGTTACCTGAGTTACCTTGTCCTAGAAGGATGCTCTAACAAAGGCTAGGAGTCCTTCACTCCCAATGGTTTAACCGCGCGATCGGGTATTCAGTCTGATTATTTCTATGTCCCCACGCATGATACAGCCTTAAGACATTTATTGGATGGCCGTTGACTCTCGAGAGTTCCTCTGCCCTTTGACAGGTTTTGTTTTTCATCCTGCAGAGTGTCCAATAAACACCCTCCTCACCAAGCAAGCTTGGTGGGGTTGCCGGTTTAGTCACCGATGACCCGACCATGCAACAGGTTGTACTGGGTTACATGTTACCAGTAGAACTCAAAAGTGACCTGACATAAACATACATACATGCATAAAAAATACCCTGTTGCTGATGTTGAATTTCCAATGAAGGAACCTTGAATCTAGGTTAGAAACTGGCTCTTTCTCTATTGACAAGAAATCTTGAAATAAAACTGAATAATGACACACACACACACACACACACACACACAGCATCATCATCATCATCATCATCATGCAATATCTGTTCTCCATGCTAGCATGGATTGGACATGTATGTACATATGTATTTTGCATTTAATTACATAACTGATTCTTCTAGTGCGATTATTAATGTGTTTATAGATGTGTATCTCCTCTGTAGGAAACTCATAAATGCATCTGCTATTACAGTTATATGTCATTAATGTATTTTAATGACTCTGTTGAAAGATACAGCTGGCTGAATCTTCAGCATCAGGGAACCTGTCCTTAAAGTCAGGCATTTATGAATCATATCAATCACAGCAGGGCTAGGCTTTCTGTGTGTGTATAGGCCCGAACCATATTTATTATCAAGCCTTGAATTTAAAGATAATGCAATCTAAATCAAAAAGGGGAACCTAAATTAAAACCAAGCTCTTTTATTGAATTATTATTTTCATCTTTCTACCCAGCCATGCCCATCCATAGGCACAGGCATGGCTGTGTGGTAAGATGTTTGCTTCCTAACCACATGATTTCAGGTTCAGTCCCACTGTGTTTCCCGGGTGTTAGGACTGATGCTGGCTTGAAGGAGGGAAGACTTCAGTTGGTTTTTGAATCTGCATTTTGGGGCTCCTCGATGTTGTTTGCCTAGGAAGGGCATTTGGCGTTAGGAAGGGCATCCAGCTGTAGAAACACTGCCAGATCAGCCTGGGCCTGGCGCAGCCTTCTGGCTTCCCAGAGCCCGGTTGAATCGTCCAACCCATGCTAGCATGGAAAACGGACGTTAAACGATGATGATGATGATGATGATGATGATGATGATGATTGATGAGCTCATCTGTGGAAGTCTTGAAGGGGCTATTTGGCTGACACGTTCTGATGATAGTCGAGGATAGCAGCCACAATGCTTGGCATTTCTGAGTGGTTGAGATCTTTACTGTTGATATGTGGGTCCCGACATTTTTATGTTGAAGATCTGCTGAAGTTTGGCTTGTTGGAAACACTCAAGATTTTTCAGGTCTTTTTAATACAGGGTCTGTGTCTCATAAGTGGAGATGACAGTTGCATAAAACACCATGAGTTTTGTTGAGAGGGAAAGCCCATGGTTGTCAAATATTTACTTGAGGGGTCTTCTAAAAGCCCAATGAGCATCCCTTGATTTCTTTACGATACCTTTTTGTTTTTTTGTGAATTCCCAAGATCTTTCGCATTTCCATCCAAAATGGAGACAAACAGCATTCCTCCGTGTGATCAGCTTGAAAAATTGTTTGGGTATTAAGATATTTTTCTTAGCATGAAACCAATTTTAGTCCCCAATGTGGTGTTGAGCACTCTTTCTCATTGTTCAAAATTTACACACACACACACACACACATATATATATATATACATGTATATAAGAAGTGAGGTGAGGGTGATATATATATATATATATATATATGTTCTGCATATATATATCTGTATTTATGTACTTTTGATATATTCAACCGATGACAGTAAAGCTTATTTAAAGCAAAACCAGAAATCCTGGATCTTGAATTATTCAATAATATTTTTTGCTAGTCTATTTTGTCCCTCTGTCTTATCTCATGGTACAATATGAACATTTAACGTGGTTTTTAAAGTCAGGGTTTTGACTGCTATTTCGGCATGGTAGTGTCTCTTAGACACCCTTATTTTTAGTTATATATATATTTATATACACTCACACACCAACTACACTATTTTATACAGAGTGTAAATAAGAATAATTGAAAATAAGTGTGAATATTACAAGACTTCACTGTGGATGAACTAAGTACGTAAACACATTTCTTCTATGATATAAATGTGCTGAAAATAGATTGAGTCTCAATAGACTGTTTCATGGTCTGTTTATTTACCATTCTTCACAGAAGACATATCCTGCTTCATTTTCCTCGGTCAATTAGCTCAGGTCAGTTGCAACAGAAAACAGTCAAAAATTAAGCTAGGATATTTGTGAAAAGCCTAATTTGCATATTTCTGCTTTTCATAGATCATCATTAATCAATCCCTCTCCAGCGAATGCCCAACACAGTGAAATCAGAAGAACAAACATTCATATATTAAAAAGCCATGGTGTAGGTGAACTAAGAATAGTACAGCCTTTCAATGCTATTGATGTGCTGAAAAAAGTTCCCTGAAGAATGATCAACAAATCATGAAACAGTGTATCAGGAGGTTCTATAATTTTTTTCTACACATCAATAACATAGAAGGAATGTACTTACATTGTTAGGCCATCCACAGGGAGGCTTTGCAATATCTAGCTCTGTGTGTGTTTGTGTGTGCGCGTGAGTGTGTGTGTGTGTGTGTGGATTCACCTATCAGTTTCAACATGTGAGGGTCTAGCAACTGATATCATATTATAGCTGCAAGGCTATCCGCATAAAAGATTTCTTTTTAGTTGTAAAGGATTGTGCAGAACCAGCCACACATTTTGGAAAAGGTAACAGCAGAAAGTTGTTGCAATTGTCTGCTGCAAACCCATCTCCTGGGTTCTCCATCTCCTGCGTCAGTTGCTTTTATCCTTGCTTAGAGTCCAAGCAACTCTAGAAGGCTAAATGCATATCTCAATATCAAACCTGAAGTTTCTGTTTCCTTGGGCATAACATACACGTATGTCTTTACAAATAAATTGGCCTCCATGCCGGTGGCATGTAAAAAACACCATCTGATCGTGGCCGTTTGCCAGCCTTGTCTGGCACCTGTGCCGGTGGCACATAAAAAGCATCCACTACACTCTCAGAGTGGTTGGTGTTAGGAAGGGCATCCAGCTGTAGAAACATTGCCAAATCAGACTGGAGCCTGGTGCAGCCTTCTGGCTTCCCAGATCCCCTGCTGAACCGTCCAACCCATGCTAGCACGGAAAGCGGATGCTAAACGATGATGAAGATGATGATGATGTATCTTTGCTCTGTGGCATCTTTCAGTCATTAGACTATGGCCATGCTGGGGCACTGCCTTGAAGAATTTTGATCAAATGAATTGACTCCCATACTTATTTTTTTGAGCCTGGTAGTTCTTCTGTTGATCACCTTTGCCAAACCACTAAGTCATGGGGACATAACACAACAACAACAACAACTCTCGATATGGGGAATGGGGGGGGGGGCAAAACATACACACACGCACATATATATATATATATATATATATATATATATGATAGGCTTCTTTTTGTTTCCATCTATCAAATCCATTGACAAGGTTTTGGTTGGCTTGAAGGTATAGAAGACACCTACTCAAGGTGCTACAGAGTGGGACTGAACCTGGAACCATGTAATTGGGAAGCAAGTTTCTTATCACACAGCCATGCATACATAGACAGATAGACAGATAGATAGATAACTAAGATAGACAGATAAGACAGGTAGATAGATAGACAGACAGACAAATAGACAGACAGACAGACAGACAGATAGATAGATAGATAGATAGATAGATAGATAGATAGATAGATAGATAGATAGATAGATAGATAGATAGACAGACAAATAGACAGATAGATAGATAGATAGATAGATAGATAGATAGAAAGATAGATAGATAGATAGATAGACAGATAGACAGATAGATAGACAAATAGACAGATAGATAGATAGATAGATAGATAGATAGATAGATAGATAGATAGATAGATAGAAAGATAGATAGATAGACAGACAGATAGATAGCTATGTTGGCTGTTCAAACATGCAGTTGGATGCACAATAAAATGGCTAGGTTTTTAATTTAAGACACCTCGTTTCAATTTAGGCTTCCTTGTAATCTGATAAATTCAAACTGATTTTGTTTACGGGGAAAAATAGTAATTACGCTCTGGTATTGTATTACAAGTTAAATGTATCAAAGTAGTGAATAAGATGGCAAAAATGAAGACTACCCATTTATTGTTGCTTTTGAATTCAATTATTGTAATTTGTTTAATTTAAAGAACATTGAACTCTGGAAGTACTCTATGAATGGGATCAACCTTAAACACCCAGATGTTCATAAAACTTGACAGTGGTATCCCGTATATAACAATAATTTATTGTAAGACTGTATGCTGCGACATTTCCAGCAGTTAACCAGTATGGCCTTTAAGAGAATGTAACCTCTTCAACAGCTAACGACTCAAGCTATTTCTTTTTGTTTTCATTGGAAAACAGCTGTTATGATTATAAATATGTATGTAGGTGCAGGAGTGGCTGTGTGGTAAGTAGCTTGCTTAACAACCACATGGTTCCAAGTTCAGTCCCACTGTGTGGCACCTTGG
This sequence comes from Octopus sinensis, assembly GCF_006345805.1. Taxonomy (NCBI): domain Eukaryota; kingdom Metazoa; phylum Mollusca; class Cephalopoda; order Octopoda; family Octopodidae; genus Octopus; species Octopus sinensis. The sequence goes on along the minus strand of NC_043017.1, from coordinate 32,053,838 downwards.
GCAAGTGTCTTCTACTATAGCCTTGGGCTGACCAAAGCCTTGTGAGTAATATGCTTTATTAAAAAGCAGCAAAAATATCACAAAGACTGATGCACAGAGTTTTGCATTCCCGTTCGTTGAACATTTTTGTATACCTTATAGAACTGTATTCTCACCTGGCCCCTGTCCACATTTTTTTTTCTCCAACCACCTTTACTCAATTTAAAAAATATTTTTTGAAACACCTTTTATTATTCTTTTATTTAGTTTCTTCTTTTCTATTTTTCTTCTGATGAAGAGCTAGCATCAGAAACATGAAGACTGTTTTCCATTCCTTTTAAGCATTAAAATAAGGCAACATTAATTAAAACTGTTTTAATGAACTTCTTTTTTGTTTTCATTGCCTTCTTCACATGCACACACTTTGCATATACAGCTATGTAAATCTATGTACAGAAATAAGAATCTGTGTGTGTGTGTTTGTGTGTGTGTGTGTGTGTGTGTGTGCATATGTGTACGCATCTGTAAAACAACATAAAAAATTTAAAAACAACACAAAATATTTCAAACATTTGACAAGCAATGGTCACAAGCAAATTTCCAGACAGAAATAAAATATTTCACCAAACCTCTCTCTATATAAAGCTGAAGTTGTCTGTGTGTGGCAGGTTTGGTAGCCTTCAGCTAACACTATCTCCTCCGAGACCCTGCAACGCAAGTTGACCAAAATTGAAAGTATGATAGAAGAAGGCTTGCTCTTCGTTCTGTAGAAGAAAAAATTCAAATTGAACCATGTTAACACCAAAAATTATTTACATCAAAAAGGTACTTTTTTTTCTATGAAAATCCCTATATTTTACGATTTTTTTACTGCTGTGTCGCCATTTTCCGGTGTATTTCAACCAGAAAAATGTTCCCTTAAAGAAAATATATGTATATATATGTATATATGTATATATATGTATATATATATACATATGTATATATGTATATATATGTATATATATACATGTATATATATGTATATATATATATATATATATGATAGATTGCTAGCCACTACACATTCTTTTTTTTCCATGTTTCTTTCTGTGTTCCTTTCTGTGGAAGAGTGTAGGCTCGAAACATTAAAGACTTTTTCACTTCTTGAGCCTTATACTAATACATCTGTTTGTGGTCTACACCACCTGTCTTTGTCTTTTGTTTTTTTATGTGAATTCTCCATACACACACACATATATATATATATATATATATATATATATATATATATAATATATATATATATATTGATAGAAATGGTAAGACAACAAAAGAATTAAAGAGACCTCGATATTATGTAAATAGAGGAATTATCTGTAATGTAATATGTGATAATTATTCAGTAGCCAAGATAAAACTCTGAGTTTCAGATTTCGGGGTGGAAATCCACACCGCCATCTCTTCAATTATCTGGCGATCGGAAAAGATATATTTATATATATATATATATATATATATATATACATGTGTGGTGTGTGTGTGCATACGTGTGTGTGTGCATGCGTGTGTGTGTGTGTGCATACATGCATATTTGTGCATGCATCTGTCCCCCACACCGCTTGACAATTGGTGAGTGTGTGTTTATCTCTCTGTAACTTAGCAGCAAAACAGACTGATAAAAAATAGTACCAATAAGTGTTAGTGTCAATAAGTTCACCCTCAATTCAAGGTGGTGCCCCAGCATGGCCACAGCCTCATGACTAAAACAAGTAAAAGACAGAAGTTAATCAAAAGAGCAAAACCAAAAGTGTGTATTGAGAGTATTCATAGTAGTGTAATAACGATAATAATAATAAAGAAAGCTGCTCATTAATTAGTTATGATTATGTAACTTTTATTAAAAGGAAGTAATTATTAAAGTCTTTACTGTCTAGCAAATTTCCACATTTATTATTTATTATTTTTTTTAACCAAAATGTGGTTTTTAAACTTCTTGTATTATTGAAGATTTTGACTTCATGCTAATGAAAACACATAATTTTATTCACTACGACATGCTTTTTTTTAATGTCTCACATTTATAAACCAACAATGAAGTAACAATCTCTCTTTTTTTCTCTGTTTCCGTCTTTTTCTATGTGTATATTTTTCTGATAGCTAACTCCTTCACTGTAATCTCCTGAGCTTTAATTAGTTGTGATTATGTAACTTTTATTATACGGAAGCAATTATTAAAGTCTTTACTGTCTAGCAGATTCATATACTTTTCGAATCAAATTTTTTTTTATCGAAATATGGTTATTAAAATTCTTGTATTATTGAAAATTTCACCTAAATGTTAATCCAAACACATAATTCTATTTACTGTGACATGCATTTTTAATGTCTTAGATTTGTATATCAGTTATTTGAGCAACAATCTCTCTCTCTTTATGTGTCTATCTATCTTTCTGTCTCTTATATATATATATATATATACAAGCAAAACGCCCACCGTCCAATGGACGATGCTGAGTTGTCAAACATTTAATCCAAATTTTCTCAAAACAACTTGTCCCACCGTCCCATAGGCCTCCCCTTTGAGAAACACTGATTTAACTTAAATTTGAGACACCAGCAAAAGAAGAAATAAAGATAGACTTTTTTCTATTCCAAAGAAAAACGATTTTATTCACACAAGTATGCAATCAAAGAGTTTATAGTACTAGTAATGATAACACTGTTGACTGGGAGAACACAAGCATGGTTTAAACAGTAAGCTTGGCAGGAAAGAAACGTGCCTTTAAGCAGTACAAAAACAACGATAAACGGAAGGTGCAGTTATGTACAGATTGACGGAAGAAAAGCAGGACAAAAACTATGCATGCAAATGGGTTAACAGGAGGTAAATCTAGATGGAAAAGCATGATGAATTTATGAGAACGTACCTGGGACAATAATAAGTTTATCTGAAAAACATGTAGGAAACTGCATGTGCATTTTTCTCGCGCAACAGCTGATGTACTTGCAGGTACAAATGCACGTCCCCACGGCTTTATTGATTGCATTCTCACCAGGAATCGATTTTTGTGATTTTTCAAGACTTATACATATGTAGATACCATCAGTATCTACATATCAAATTTGAGCACAATCGGATGGAGGATGCCCAAGATCCTAGAAGACACACACACACAGACAGACAGAACAGATTTTATATAATAGATATTTCTGATCTTTAACTCCTTTACTGAAACCTCCTCTGTTCATGTTATAATAATTCATACGGCGAGCAGGAATAAAAAGTATCATTTCTCATCTCTGTACATTTGTAGAGTGTTTATAAAAGTTATAAATACTAAAACATACAATGTAATATGTCAATGAAAAAATCACGTGTGTTAGAACCTACAATAAGGTCTTCGATATCAATTTCTCCAGTACAACTCTTTATATTTTTATGATGCCTTTAAAAAACACTTTAAACATCAGAGACTCTGAGTCTACAATTTTTTATTAACAAAAACAGTTTTTTAATAAAAAAAACTAGCAATCAATATATGTTGTACAAAACAAAATACATTATTATACATATGCTTTAAATGTAAGTGAAATATATATGCTTGTACACAAAACAAAATATATTCATACACAACTATTATCTAAAAAAAAAAATATATATTTATACACTTTAAATGTGACTTTTTTCAATTTTAAGTGGACACCCAAAATTATTTCTCTGTGATTTACACATTTGTACCTAATGTGTACACGCACACTCACAAAGCACACTGTATTTGCTACCACGGCAACAAGCATTTGGAAAAGGATTTAAGTGGGTAATCTGAAATCCTAGCCAGTAGGAAGAGACTGATTTCAAGTTACACCCCAGGGGTAATTTCAAATTACCCACATGTAATTTCAAATTACACCCCCACCATCTCAGGGTAGTTTGAAATCAATATCATTCAAGCCCCAACTTCCAATCCCATTTAATCCGAACATGATTTCAAATTACCCTGTTCAGCACTGCTGGTGGGGTGGAAGAATCTGAAATTGCTATACCAGCATAATAATAAAAAAAGAACACATAAAAAAAACAACAAAAGATCTGAGATAAATTTGTTGGTATGGTATATTGGTATGCTTTACATGGCATATCAGAATATATGATGTATATATATTCATATTTGATATTTGGCGCAGGAGTGGCTGTATGGTAAGTAGCTTGTTTACCAACCACATGGTTCCGGGTTCAGTCCCACTGCGTGGCACCTTGGGCAAGTGTCTTCTGCTATAGCCCCGGGCCGACCAATGCCTTGTGAGTGGATTTGGTAGACGGAAACTGAAAGAAGCCTGTCGTATATATGTATATATATATGTATGTGTGTGTGTTTGTGTGTCTGTGTTTGTCCCCCTAGCATTGCTTGACAACCGATGCTGGTGTGTTTACGTCCCCGTCACTTAGCGGTTCGGCAAAAGAGATAGATAGAATAAGTACTGGGCTTACAAAGAATAAGTCCCAGGGTCGATTTGCTCGATTAAAGGCGGTGCTCCAGCATGGCCGCAGTCAAATGACTGAAACAAGTAAAAGAGTAAAAAAAAGAGTATATATATATACTCTTTACTCTTTTACTTGTTTCAGTCATATGACTGCGGCCATGCTGGAGCACCGCCTTTAATCGAGCAAATCGACCCTGGGACTTATTCTTTGTAAGCCCAGTACATATTCTATCTATCTCTTTTGCCGAACCGCTAAGTGACGGGGACGTAAACACACCAGCATCGGTTGTCAAGCAATGCTAGGGGACAAACACAGACACACAAACACACACACATACATATATATATACATATATACGACAGCTTCTTTCAGTTTCCGTCTACCAAATCCACTCACAAGGCATTGGTCGGCCCGGGGCTATAGCAGAAGACACTTGCCCAAGGTGCCACGCAGTGGGACTGAACCCGGAACCATGTGGTTGGTAAACAAGCTACTTACCATACAGCCACTCCTGCGCCTATATATTGATATTTTATATATATATGTATATATATATATATATATACAATTTAAAAATAGGATAAAATCTTTATAAGAATTTATCAAGTTGTTAGTGTGAAAAACCTCATAAGGGAAAAATTTATTAATAATACCCTTTAAAGATATCTATTTATATTAAGGGCATTACTACACATAAATGCCTCATGCTAGGAGGGACTCTTAATGTAAAAAGATACCATAATAAACACATTGTATTATACATAAAAGCCCTTAATGTAAATATATATATATATATAATATATATATATAATATATATATATATGTATATATACATATATATACATACATATACATATATACTTGCTGCCTCGGCCAGGGTTAAGATACAGGAATCTTGACATGTTCAACAAAGCGTGATGCCTAAACCAATCAGCTTAAGTAATTGAGTGATGCTACACACTGATTGGTCAGAATACAGTTTGCAAAACCTAGCAATCTGGTGCCTACACAGGTATATTTAAGGTACAGATTTAACCATCTCGCTACAGTCAAAAATTGTGAAGCATGACTGTCACCACTACTACATGAACCTGAAGATTGCATAATTTAATCCATGAAAGTACTAGTTCAATCAGAATGAACATTTAACATTCTATTATTTTATTTTATTTTATTATATTATATTATATCATTATAAGATTGTAAATAAAATGTGAAAATCAGACAAGGTTGGAATTCCTTTTATTAATATATATATATATATATATATATATATGCCCACCTGATCCTTGCTATTTTTAGCATGATAAATGACCACATGGACTACTTTTGAGTTTTTTAAAGTTTTTTTATTTCATCTAGTTTCAGCTCACGAGCTGTGGCCATGCTGGGGCACCGCCATTGTTTAAAAGAGTGAAACTAAAAGGAGAAAATACCCTCTTTGGTCCTGAATGACCATGGGATTATACCTAGAAAGTTCCCATCTAATGTAAAAAGTCTGAGCAAGGTTATGTATGGAAGACAACCAGTCACCGAGCATACCGGCCTCCCCTCTCCACACCACCAGTGTTATCCAAGGGAAAGGCAAAGGCGATACATCTGGTACCTGTGACGTCGCAACTCATTTCTACAGCTGAGTGAACTGGAGCAACGTGAAATAAAGTGTCTTGCTCAAGAACACAACACACAGCCCAGTCCAGGAATCGAACTCACTACCTCATGAGTGTGAGCCTGTTGCTCTAACCACTGATGAAGGCTGCAATAAAGCAACAAAAGAAATATTTATTAAGCAAGAAAGCACTATTAGACGAATAAACGATGCAAAGAAAAATTTGATGCAACATCTCAGAAAAATTACGCAAATTATAAGGATCTTTTCGGTTTGAATGGCAGATTTTAAAAATAATTTCTAGGTAACTAAACACTTTTAAACTTCGTATATTGGTAGAATGTGTTTATAAAACATCTTTTCTCTTGGCATTATTGAGAAAATTCTATAGTTTGTGAGATATTTGCTGTTTTTTTCTTCAATTTCTGCAATTTCAACCAATCAGTGATATCTATTGAGTTAAAAAGCATTCTGTGTCGTATGAATATGTCCCTTGTTTAAAATTCAGATTGGGTTTATTTACATTTGTGAAAAAAAAAAGATACCCTTCCTCCCCACCCCTAACTAACCCTAAGCCTAAAATAGATTGAAATGCAATAGATCGATACTAGGGTCATAATAATGGGTGACTATTTCATATGACACCGCTAGAAAAAACTTCCGTTCAAACTGAAGAGATCCAATTACAAGTAGGGGACTAGCAGAAAATGACCCAGAAGGGGGTCTTTCTTTCTCTTAGATGGAATAACAGAATACGTGCAGAATCACTGAATCAGAACTGATTGTTTATAAGCTTTTAATTTCAAAGGTATCATTTCCAACAACCATTGCAAACACAGGGTCCACTTTAACCCATAAGCAATCAGATTTCGTAGTCAAGTTTCCTGTTTATTCATTCACATCATTTTGAAGTAATCGCATATTATCCTATAGCTTCAAAATTTCAATGGTGTGTTTTATCTTTCCCTGGTGTCAGTCATTAGACTCTGGCCATGCTGGGGCACTGACTTGAAGAACTTTTAGTCAAATGAATCGACCACAATACTTGGTTTTTGTTTAAGCTTAATGCATATTCTGTCAGTCTCCTTTGTCAAACTGCTAAGTTATGGGGATGTAAATAAACCAATACTGGTTGTCAAACGGTGGTGAGGGACAAACAAAGACACACATTATATATATATATATGTGTGTGCATATATACATATATATGTGTGTGTGTGTGTATATATATATATATATATATGTGTGTGTGTGTGTATATACATATATATGTGTGTGTGTGTATATATATATGTGTGTGTGTGTGTATATATATATATATATGGTGTGTGTATATATATATATATATATATATGTGTGTGTGTGTGTGTGGATATACAACAGGCTTCCTTCTATTTCTCTCTACCAAATCCACTCATAAGGTGTTGTTCAGACCAAGGGTATAATAGCAGACACTTTTCCACAGTGCCACACATTGGGAGTGAACCTGGAACCATGTGGTTGGGAAGCTAGCTTCTTACCACACAGCCACACCTGTGTTTGTATATTTTTAGATTGACATTGTAAGACAGGTGTGAGAAGTTGGATCTGGTCAATTTTAACACATAACAAGCAGAATATTTGGGCCAGAAACGATCAGATTAAATGCTAAATGGTTAAACACCAGGGGTTCATAAAAGCTGAACCCAATACAATTCTCTAATAATAAAGCCTTTAGCATATTTCTCCTGGAAAGGTAGGGTCTCTGGTATATGGTGGTCTTGTTAAGTTATAGGTTTCTAGGCTTTAGAAACAAGACCAATACAAGATTAAATCTTGTATTGGTCTTATTTCTAAAGCAGTGGTTTTCAACCAGGGTTCCGCGGAACCTTAGGGTTCCGCCAGTACAGAACAGGGGTTCTGCAAGAAGTTGCAAAACTGCTAAAATTGGCAATAATTTTAAATTCTCCTGTGCAGATATGTGTGCATAAGACTATTAAATTATTGCACAGGGGTTCCTCGAGCCAGTGGAATGTTTCCTTGGGGTTCCGCTCCAGCAAAAAGTTTGAAAAGCACTGTTCTAAAGCCTAGAAACCTATAACTTGGGTTATGAAATTATTTTGTTCCTAGGGCTCATTCAACTCTGGGTGATGGACCTGCTTCTTTTATTCTCTATGAAAGTGTCTTTCAAATAATTTTAATAATATTTTACCATGAATTATATATTAAGGAAGGTTTAGAAAAGGAGAGTATGAGGAAGAAAAATAGATGATGATGATGATGGTGATGATGGTGATGATGATGATGGTGATGATGATGATGATGATGATAATGATGATGACGGTGATGATGATGATGATGATGATGGTGATGATAATGATGATGACGGTGATGATGATGATGATGGTGATGATGATGGTTGATGATGATGATGATGATGATGATGATGATGTGATGATGATGATATGGTGGTGGTGGTGGTGGTGCAGATGATGGTGATGATGATGATGATAGAGATAAAGAGGAAGAGCACAGAGAAGACATTTTTTTGTTATTGATGTTCTTGAACTAACAAGGATAAGGGATAAGAAATATATTCTGCAGTTTTCTCCAAATCCCTTACTCATAGTCATTGTTCGACCGTGGTTGAGACAATGGAATTTACTATGTCACACCAGACTTCAGGTCCATCATAGCATTAGGAGGTCCCGTTGCTGGATGCCTGTATCCCTGGAGATTTCAACAGGGTAGGAGAGTGTGCGCCACTCTGGGTGTCGTGAGCAGATGGCTTCTAGAGGAGAAGAGTAGAAATTGCCTCGTTTTCAGTTCTACAACAATGTCCAGCAAACTGGACTCTTCTACCTTTCACAAGAGATGATACAGGTGGTAATTCCCCATATATTTGTACTTTGGTTGGATGACGCTTCCACGAGAGATTTTGAGCCATTATTAGCCATTTGAAAAGACTGTGGAATTTACAATCCCTTACTACTCCACCATCACCACCATTATCATCATCATGTTCATCCTCCTCTGCCTCCTCATTATCACATCATCATTAATATAACAGGTCGTTAAATTTGGTTGTGAATTTCCCCCTCCCCAAAAGTTTTCCTTTTAGTGTCTTTACTTTTTTCCGTTTTTCTCATTTTCAATAAAAGCCGAACACAAGACACTCACAAATATCACTACAAACAATTGCAAAGCCAAGAGTTTAGAACAGTCACACACATTCACAGACTTTTCTTGACATTACACCTTGTCTGACTGAAATTCCAAGAAATTCCAAAGAAATCAAAAGCTTTGTAGTCAGTGACCAAACTGCTCCAAGCATCTCAGATTCCACAGGAGAAACAATGAAAGGTAGCAAACTGGCAAAGTTGTTAGAGAATCAAACTAGATACCTTGTAGTATTTGTTCTGAATATCTAGACTCTTGAGTTCAAATCTCTGTATGGTCAAATTTGTTTTTTATTCTTTCAGGGTCGGCAAAAGACTCCAGTCGAGATTGGTGGATTGGCGAAATTGTCAGAGGTTTGTGGTACTCGGTTTTTTCTGTGTTCTG
>NC_043017.1:32014241-32039241 GCF_006345805.1 Octopus sinensis | reverse complement strand
AGAGAGAGAAAGAGAGAGAGAGAGAGAGAGAGAGAGACTGACAGGAAAAGAGGGATGTTTACTGGCAGGTGAGAGTACCATCTGGTTTCCTTGTTGTATTATTGCCTAAACAATATTTCCTTCATGTAGGATGACATCACCTGATGTCAACTGGTTACAATGTGCAGCACAGGACTTTCTACATGGTCGCCCAAATAGCTAGAAATAGCAATCAAAATCACCTTCAAATCACACCATATGTAATGAAGATATAAAACGGATTGCTACAGCTGCAATGCTTTATGCCAGATAATTTTTGATTACCCCTTTAGCCTTCAGATTCCTCTGTCAAATGTAATAATTAATTACTCACATTGCTTTGAATTAACCATGTATTATCTTGTAGCATTGAGATTTCAATGATATGATTAATCTTTTACTTGTTTCAGTCATTTTGACTGTGGCCATGCTGGAGCACCGCCTTTAGTCGAGCAAATCGACCCTAGGACTTATTCTTTGTAAGCCTAGTACTTATTCTATTGGTCTGTTTTGCCGAACCGCTAAGTTATGGAGACATAAACACACCAGCATCGGTTGTCAAGTGATGCACAAACACACACACATATATATACATAGATATATACATACGATGGGCTTCTTTCAGTTTCCATCAACCAAATCCATTCAGAAGGCTTTGGTTGGCCCGAGGCTATAGTAGAAGACACTTGCTTGCCAAAGGTGCCAGGCAGTAGGACTGAACCCGAAACCATGTGGTTGGTAAGCAATCTACTTACCACACAGCCACTCCTGCGCCTATGATTGTTCATCTTTACAATGACATTGTAGGGTAAGTGTGAAAGGCCGAATCTTGCCAGTTTTGAATATAAAGCAAGTAGAATATTTGAGCGAGATATGGCTGATTTAAATAGAAAATGGTTAAGGCAAAAGTAGTCCAAGATACCACTAGAAAGACAGGAGAGTCAAAGTTGGATTGGCTTTCATTTTAGGTTGTTTTAAACAAGGCGGATCAGCAGTGAAACAACAACAAAAAGATTATTTGAAATACTCCTTTTTTTGCTATAACCATCTGTCTCATTTAACACTAGTTTATCTCTGCAGATCATTTTCTGTGATGTATGATACTGTTTGTGGTTGAGTTTCAGGGATGGCTGTTGTTTAACCCTTTCGTTACTGTATTTATTTTGAGGGGTTCTCTGTTTCTTTCAATTACTTTAAATGTAACAAAGAATTTAGTGAAATAACTTGGTTATCATTAAGCTAGTGTTAGGAATATAAATTGTGACTAAGTTTTGGTGGAAGATTTTAATTCAAAACTTATGAAAACAAGGCATTTGTGCTACAGAGCCAGAGGTGGTTTCAGCCAAGTTGGTCATGAAAGGGTTAAGAAGCTTTCTTTGTAAGCATGTGATCCCAGTTTTAGTATATTGAATGGTATCATGGCTTAGTATCTTTAACCCTTTCGTTACCAACCCGGCTAAAACCCCCTCTGGCTCTGTAGTACAAATGTCTTGTTTTCATAAGTTTTTAATTAAAATCTTCCACCAAACCTTAGTCACAATTTATGTTCCTAACTCTAGCTTAATGATAACTAAGTTATTTCACTAAATTCTTTGTTATATTTAAAATAATTGAAAGAAACACAGAGCATCCCAATAGAATTATAGTAATGAAAGGGTTAAGTCATGGCTAAAATTGAAACAGAGCTAATTAGGTCTGAAGAAGTAATCAAATTCTTAGAACTCCAAATACAGAATTATGTAAAACCTTTAGTATTAATATAACTCAACTAACAAATAAGATCAGTTGAACCCAGTTGATTATCTTAAGGTATATCTCATCCCCTTAACCCTTTCCTTACCAACCTGGCTGAAACCGGCTCTAGCTCTGAGTACAAATGTCTTGTTTTCAAAAGGTTTGAATTAAAATCTTCCACCAACCTTAGTCACAATTTATGTTCCTAACACTAGCTGAATGATAACTAAGTTATTTCACTAAATTCTTTGTTATATTTAAAATAATTGAAAGAAACACAGAGCATCCCAATAGAATTATAGTAATGAAAGGGTTAAGTCATGGCTAAAATTGAAACAGAGCTAATTAGGTCTGAAGAAGTAATCAAATTCTTAGAACTCCAAATACAGAATTATGTAAAACCTTTAGTATTAATATAACTCAACTAACAAATAAGATCAGTTGAACCCAGTTGATTATCTTAAGGTATATCTCATCCCCTTAACCCTTTCCTTACCAACCTGGCTGAAACCGGCTCTAGCTCTGAGTACAAATGTCTTGTTTTCATAAGTTTTGAATTAAAATCTTCCACCAAACCTTAGTCACAAGTTATGTTCCTAAAACTAGCTGAATGATAACCAAGTTATTTTGTTAAATTCTTTGTTATATTTAGAATTAATTGAAAGAAACACAGAGTATCTTACAATAAATAAGGTAACGAAAGGGTTAAACCATGTCAGGCTCACCCTACATTTGATTCTCGTAAAAACCAGACACCAATTACAGTGAGCATAATAACAAACATCATTCCTTTCTAATAATAATAACAACAATAATGATAATAATAATAACCATAATAATAATAATAATGATAATGATGATAATAATAATAATAATGACGATGATGATGACTTTATCTTATTATCAGTAACTATTATTAACACATTAGTTAAGCATTTTAGGATAACTTAAACACCATGAAAGTTATGTGTTTGTTACTGATCTTGCTATAACATTAGTCTTATCTCAGAGAATATAAAATGTTGCTTCCATTAGAAACAAAATGAAGGGTTGAAATACTGCGTTACTAAAAGAAGCGGTAAACAGAAAGCTTTCAGTGTTTTTTTTACCTCATTGCTTTTTTTTTTTTTGTTTTATCTCTATTCCTGTTTTTATGTCGATATATTTTTTAATAACTTTCTATATAACGATAAAAAAAAAAAAGGAAAAGAAAAAAAATCAAATTGCATATTTTCAAAGGCAAAAAGAGAATAAAAAAAAATAATACTGAAAGACCATCATGATATAGCAACATAAATGACACACACACACACACACCACACACACACACACACCACTCACACACACTAGTATATATATATGGTGAATCTTTGCATCTGCATTTATATTTACATACATAAATGCATACACATTTATATGCATACATACATAAACACACTTATTTATATGTATACATACATATGTATGTACATAATTATTTATATGCATATATATATGTATATATATACATATATATATTATGTATTATAATAATTATTTATATGTATATATATATATATATGTATATATATTTCATATGTGTATGCATAATTTAGATTTATATACATGCATATATACATACACACGATTAATATGCACACATACGCACATTTATATATATACACGTATACATTAGAAATTTTATGACCATTTACAAAGTTCATGCTAATGCTATGGCTAATTAATTAATTTATAAGTTGTTTTTATTACCTGCTGCAACTAGGACATAATAATGTATAGTTTTATGACTTCAGTAAAAATTACAACAACAACAACAATAGTAATAATAATAGGAACAGCAACAACAGAGGAGGACAGCAACAAAAAATAATTCCCCTTGCAAGCGAGCCAAAAACAAAACAAAAAAAAAACAGGAAAAAAACAGCATTAAGAAAAAACAGGAAAAAACAGCATTAAAAAAAACAACAACAAACAGCTTCATCAACAAACAAAACAATAGAACATCGACATCAACATGAAAACGAAAAATATCTTTGACTGTATCAGAAGCTTTTAAATTAAAACTCTTTAAGCAAAATGTTATTGAAAATTAAAAGCTAAAAGCTGTTAGAGTTATTAAGATCTCTGTGTAGCTTGCTCTAACTCAACTAGAATATATTCCATCGCTTAATGTTGGTGGTGGAGTACTTTAGCTTCACATCTGGCACTAGACAGGTTTTTTTTTTGGTTAAAGTTACTGTTTGTGCTGTGTGTAGTGACGCTATTTTCGGAAGTTTTCAGCACGCATGCGCAGAGCTGGATTACTTCTGGTAGGCTGCCGGAAGTTCCCTCATGCAACAGAAAGATTTCCCGCTAGACAGGTCTTGTTTTTTGGTTAATGTTACTGTTTGTGCTGTGTAGTGACGCTATTTTGGAAGTTTTCAGCATGCATGCGCAGAGTTGGATTACTTCTGGTAGGCTGCCGGAAGTTCCCTCATGCAACAGAAAGATTTCCCGCTAGACAGGTCTTGTTTTTTGGTTAAGGTTACTGTTTGTGCTGTGTAGTGACGCTATTTTGGAAGTTTTCAGCATGCATGCGCAGAGCTGGATTACTTCTGGTAGGCTGCCGGAAGTTCCCTCATGCAACAGAAAGATTTCCCGCTAGACAGGTCTTGTTTTTTGGTTAATGTTACTGTTTGTGCTGTGTAGTGACGCTATTTTGGAAGTTTTCAGCATGCATGCGCAGAGTTGGATTACTTCTGGTAGGCTGCCGGAAGTTCCCTCATGCAACAGAAAGATTTCCCGCTAGACAGGTCTTGTTTTTTGGTTAAGGTTACTGTTTGTGCTGTGTAGTGACGCTATTTTGGAAGTTTTCAGCATGCATGCGCAGAGCTGGATTACTTCTGGTAGGCTGCCGGAAGTTCCCTCATGCAACAGAAAGATTTCCCGCTAGACAGGTCTTGTTTTTTGGTTAATGTTACTGTTTGTGCTGTGTTAGTGACGCTATTTTGGAAGTTTTCAGCATGCATGCGCAGAGTTGGATTACTTCTGGTAGGCTGCCGGAAGTTCCCTCATGCAACAGAAAGATTTCCCGCTAGACAGGTCTTGTTTTTTGGTTAATGTTACTGTTTGTGCTGTGTAGTGACGCTATTTTGGAAGTTTTCAGCATGCATGCGCAGAGTTGGATTACTTCTGGTAGGCTGCCGGAAGTTCCCTCATGCAGCAGAAAGATTTCCCGCTAGACGTGGGCCTTCTTCTTGGTTAATGTTACTGTTTGTGCTGTGTGTAGTGACGCTATTTTGGAAGTTTCCAGTGTGCATGCACAGAGTTGGATTACTTCTGGTAGGCTGTCGGAAGTTCCCTCATGCACAAGAAAGATTTCCCGCTAGACAGGTCTTTTTTTTTTGGTTAATGTTACTGTTTGTGCTGTGTGTAGTGACGCTATTTTTAGAAGTTTCCAATGTGCATGAGCAGAGTTGGATTACTTCTGGTAGGCTGCCGGAAGTTCCCTCATGTGCATGCACAGAGAACTGCCAACAGAAGGTTTTCCCGCTAGATCTGTCTTTTTGTATCTGCAGCCCTATCAAGTGGACACAGCTCAACCTTCTCTCAAAGAAAACCCAACACGCAGAGAAGCCCCCTTCTACGCGGGAACGGAGACAGCATTTTGGCTCACACAAGTTAACTTTTATGAATAGTTTTACAGACTTGGCTACCTGTTCCCACTGAATGTGTATGTATTTTATTTGTGAATCGAGACAAGAATAAAATATTATTTATTGCTTTTGAAGATAGTCAAAGTTTTGGTTTTCCTTTCAACACAATTGAATGTAACAAGATAAGACCAACACCCCTCAAGTGTTCCTGAGACCTTCATCCTGTTACATGTGTTTCTTACATAATGTTTGGTATCTGTTTTATCTCTAAGGCTCTGAACTTTAATATAAATTAATTGGCAAAGTTTCTTGGTGGGTAGCTACAGATTTGTAAAGTCAAACAGCAAAGTTTTCTTATGTATCTTGTTGCAGAAATGATAATTCTGTTTGTTTCTAACAGAGACCCGAGGTCAGAAATTTAGGGTGAAGGACTAGTTAATACCATCAACCCTAGAACTTCACTTAATTTTACTTTACTTATCAGACCTAGAAAAATAAAAGGCACAGTTGGCCCCATCGGAACTGGAACTCAGAACATAAAGCTAGAAGACATGCCACTAAATATTTCATCCAGCATCCATTTGGTTCTGCCAGATCACTAAATGATAATAACGATAATAATGGTTTCAAATTTTGGCACAAGGCCAGGAATTTTGCGGGGCGGGGTTTAAGTTGATTACATCGACCCCAGCAGAAAGAGTAGAGCAGAGTTCACCCCACCCATCCCCGCCGGAGCCTCATAGAGCTTAGGTGCTTTTGCTCAATAAACACTCACAATGAGAATTGAAACTCTGTTCTTACGATAGCTAGTCCGCTGCCCTAACCACTAGACCATTGCGCCTCCACTCTTGTTGCTGCTTGGGGGTCTGCTGCTGTTGTGGTGAAGAAGTCCTCCTCCTTTTTTGTAGTGAATGCAAAAGAACTTACATGGTTTGCATCCCCTCATCATCATCATCGTTTAATGTCTACGTTACATGCAGACATGGAGCTGGCGAGGAGGGAGCTGTTCAAGCTCCAACTGTCTGTTGTGGCATGGTTTCTATGGCTGCATGCCCTTCCTAATGCCAACCACTTAACAGAATGTGCTGGGTGCTAAGTGGTTGGCATTAGGAAGGGCATCTAGCCATAGAAACTATACCAGGAAATTTCAACCTTCTGTCCTAAAAGTACTTGCAAAACAGAAAACCATTTGGGATGGCCTCTGTGATATCTTGTTATGTTTGGAAAAATAGTTCCATCCCTGTGCCTGAAAATTTTTCCATTCCCAATTTCCAGAAGATTTCATTAATTTTCTGTCGTATGTTACACCTGCCACAAGCAAGAAGGCATTTTGCTTCAGGTGGGACCTCTGCTGCTTTTACTTTTCCAACTCTCTGATCAAGGTATCTCTTTTACTCTTTTACTTGTTTCAGTCATTTGACTGCGGCCATGCAGGAGTACTGCCTTTAGTCGAGCAAATCGACCCCGGGACTTATTCTTTGTAAGCCCGGTACTTATTCTATCGGTCTCTTTTGCCGAATCGCTAAGTGACGGGGACGTAAACACACCAGCATCGGTTGTCAAGTAATGCTAGGAAGACAAACACAGACACACAAACACATACACACACATACATACATATATATATACATACTCACAAGGCATTGGTCGGCCCGGGGCTATAGCAGAAGACACTTGCCCAAGATGCCACGCAGTGGAACTGAACCCAGAACCATGTGGTTGGTTAGCAAGCTACTTACCACACAGCCACTCCTACGCCTGGTATGTATAAATCTAGTGGAGTTCAGGTAATCTAATGTTGTCAAATATTCATTTGTGTGTTTAGTTTGAAACATTTTCTCGAATGAGTCAAAATAGCACAGCTTTTGAGCTCCAGGTTGGTTTAACCCTTTCGTTACAGTATTTATTTTGAGATGTTCTGTCTTTCTCTCAATTCTTTTGGATATAACAAAGAATTTTTGTAAAATAACTTAGTTATCATTAAGCTAGTTTTAGGAACATAATTTGTGACTAAGTTTTGGTGGAAGATTTTAATTCAAAACTTACGAAAACAAGACATTTGTACTACAGAGCCAGAGGTGGTTTTAGTCGGGTTGGTATCAAAAGGGTTAAACACGCCTTTACATTTGGGCAGATGCACATTAGAAGTCGTTGGAAGGGTGTGGATTGAAGGAAATTTAGGTTACTATTTCTAGCATATAGAGTGACCACATTGAGGTCTCCTTCTCTCATGTCTTCTGCTGATTATTTTTCTTCTTAACCCTTTCGTTACTGTATATATTTTGAGATGTTCTGTCTTTCTCTCAATTATTTTGGATATAACAAAGAATTTTGCAAAAATAACTTAGTTATCATTCAGCGAGTGTTAGGAACATAAACTGTGACTAAGGTTTGGTGGAAAATTTTAATTCAAAACTTATGAAAACAAGACATTTGAACTCAGAGCCAGAGCTGGTTTCAGCCAGGTTGGTAACATAAGGGTTAAGAGGATGAGATATTCCTTAAGATAATCAACTGGGTTCAACTGATCTTATTTGTTAGTTGAGTTATATTAATACTAAAGGTTTTACATAATTCTGTATATGGAGTTCTAAGAATTTGGTAACTTCTTCAGACCTAATTAGGTCTGTTTCAATTTTAGCCATGACTTAACCCTTTCATTACTATAATTCTGTTGAGATGCTCTGTGTTTCTTTCAATTAATTTTAAATGTAACAAAGAATTTAGTGAAATAACTTGGTTATCATTAAGCTAGAATTAGGAACATAAATTGTAACTAAGGTTTGGGGGAAGATTTTAATTCAAAACTTATGAAAACAGGACATTTGTACAACAGAGTTAGAACCGGTTTCAGCCGGGTCGGTAACGAAAGGGTTATGGCACTTTTCAATCTGGTCCTGCATTGTTCATTCTACTCAGATCATCTAATTTTTTGTCCAATCCTTTTGGGTTTCCTCTAGAATTTGCTGTGAGGTGTAGGAATCATTTTGCCATCCACATTAAAATGTGTTTTGCATTTCTGAATTCGTATCCTGATGAACTGGCTCTAGTTTTCTGCATACATTTCCAAACCTGTTCCCACTTTGTATGCAAGCCTTGGTGTTTACAGAGTTTTTATTGTATTAAAGTTTGTGCTGGTGGAGAAGGTCAGGTTTCTTTCAATGGTTTTTGTCATGTTTGTCACTATTGTTGTTGTTGTTGTCATTGCTATTGTTAATTATGCATTCTCTGTTAACAGTAGCACGGAGTGGTGAGAAACTGCTTCATAACGGCTTTTCCGAAAGCCATCTCCTTCTTTGATTTGAAGAACTATTTTATTCTTTCACTTGTTTCAGTTACCTGACTGAGGAGCACCATCTTAAAGTAGAGGAAACCAACCCCAGGACTTATTCCATCAGTCTCTTTTGCTGAACTGCTAAGTTACAGGGACAAACACACATGCACATATATATGAGAGACTTTTTTCAGTTTCTGTCTACCAAATCTACTCACAATAGTGGAAGGCACTTGCCCTAGGTGCCATGCAGTGGGACTGAACCTGGAACCTTGTAGTTGGGAAGCAAGCTTCTTACCACACAGCCATGACAGCACATATTGTTTTTAAAAACAAGCATGTACATGAACTTCTTCAAGTTCCAAACGCCACCTCGGTTACATGAAAATTTCACAAAACCAACTCACTAGAGAAGATGCTAGATGCCTTAATAACAAAATGGTACATGAATCAAAATTAATGTTGTCCTAGTGGGTGGTTGTCCTTGTGGGTAATTTTGCTAGTGGGTAATTGCCCTAGGGAGTAATTGTCCTAGTGGGTAATTGTCCTAGGGGGTGGTTGTCCTAGTGGGTAATTGTCCTAGTGGTTAATTGTCCTGGTGGTTAATTGTCCTAGTGGGTAATTGCCCTAGGGGTGGTTGTCCTAGTGGTTAATTGTCCTAGTGGGTAATTGTCCTGATGGGTAATTGTCCTAGTGGGTGGTTGTCCTGGTGGGTAATTGTCCTTGGGGGTGGTTGTCCTAGTGGGTAATTGTCCTAGTGGGTAGTTGTCCTAGTGGTTAATTGTCCTAGTGGTTAATTGTCCTAGTGGTTAATTGTCCTAGTGGGTAATTGTCCTGGGGGTAATTGTCCTAGGGGGTGGTTGTCCTAGTGGGTAATTGTCCTAGGGAGGTTGTTGTCCTTGGGGTGGGGGTTATTGTCCTAGAGGGTGTAAATGTCCTAGACTCAGTTTGAATGCTTCCAACAGAGTGAATACTGCTAAAGTCACCTAAGTTCCAATGGGTGCTGTTAAATCAATGATGGTAGAGGTAAAGTTATCTTCTTGAGCCGTGCCAGCTCATAAGGGCTAGTTTCCTGGTTTCATGGTGTATAAATTTCCCCACCTGGATGGGACAACAGTCCATTACAGGATTACTCATTTTTGCCTGCTGAATGGATTGGAGCAATGTGAAATGAAGTGTTTTGCTCAAGAATACAATGCGTTGCCCGGTCCAGGAATTGAAACCACAATCTTATGATCATGAATCCAGCACCCTAACCACTAAGCCAAGCACATCCGCATTAAGCTGGTGATGGGCAAAGTTTATCACACAAGCACAAATACAGTCCAATCTGCCATCCTTCCATACAATTTCCAAAACTCAAATTCCACTTACAAGGAGTTGACTGACTTGGGGCTGCGGTAAAGATTGTCAACCAAGGTACCTTGTTGTGAGAAAGAAATTTGAACTATAAATTAACTTTTACAAAATCTTTAACTGCACTATCGTCCTGTCTGTACCAATTATTTCTCAGTTAAGCCAACAGAAAGAGACCGATTATTTTAGTAGAGATTTGAACTGTGTCCCATGAGGTCTACACTTAGAACATCATCTACTTGGCAACAACACATCTCTTTACACCATAGCAAGGAGAATATAAAAACATAATTATTTCTTACTAAAGCAATTATTTTTGGCCAATTATTTTAGTAGAGAAATAAAGTCAATGCAATCTTCATTTCTCTGGTGGCTTACTACTTCTAAATGGAGGCATGAAAGGTGAGGTAGATGTCGGTGGGGGTAATTAAACTCACATCTATCGTTATGCAGCGAACAGAATATTTTGTTGTAATACATTAAATCAGGCACTCAACTATTTCCATTATATTTATGCTCTAATAGTAATAACAATCCTTTTTATTGGCCACAATAGACCATAGATACAATACAAAATGTGTCATTAAAAAAGGGTTACAATACGTGTGGGAATGCACATCTATTTGATAAGAGCGCTGGTTGTGGGGAACAAAATGTATTAGAATATATTAAAACGTGTTAAAATGTTTGCGCTAAACAAATGCATTTAAGTATAAATAAGAGCAAGAGGCCCAACCGAAGGTGAAAACTCACCAACCAACTAGAATCCAGCTAATTCCCTACTCGGAAAAGACAGAGCTCCTTTCAGTTTTCGTAAACCGCGCCCCTCCAAAAGTTTCTTGCGAATGCTTACAGCTTTAGCCAAGCAATAATAATAATAATAATAATAATAATATTAATAATAATAATAATAGTAATAATAATCCATTCTACTACAGGTACAAAACTTGAAATTTGAGGAGGGGGATAATCAATTACATCAACCCTCAGTAGCTGACTGGAACTTTATTTTTAATCGACCCCAAAAAGATAAAATGGCAAAGTCGACCTTGACGGAATTTGAACACAGAACGTGCAGACAGACGAAATGCCACCAAGCATTTTGCCAGGTGTGCTAACGATTCTGCCAGCTCACCACCTTAATAAATAATAATAATGGTAATAATAATAATAATAATAATAATAATAATAATAATAATAATAATAATATAATAATAATAATAATAATAATAATAATAATAATAGGGGAGCATCATAGCCATGTATTGAGAGGGATTCTTTGGGGTTTGAATAATTCACTTCTGGAAACGTGGGTGTTTCGTTCAACATCCTTAAACAACCCTTATTCAGGGACCATTCGAGTGGGATGGGCTACTCAACCTGAAGAAAATTCTAACTGGGCCCCACCTGCAAGGTCATGTGCTGTTTATTTTGATGTGAGATCACGATGTCGAGCACATATGGTTGTGAATGCATGTGCCTAGTGTACCCTTATCAGACGGGTAGTCATGATGGGTATACTGGGCTTCGTATATTTTACCCCAGTGTCACTTTGATGGCATGCACTGCTCTCTCACTCAATAATAATAATAGTAATAATAATCCTTTCTACTACAGGTACAAAACTTGAAATTTGGGTGGGGGGATAATCAATTACATCAACCCCCAGTACCTGACTGGGATTTTTTTTTAATCGACCCCAAAATGATGATTGGCAAAGTCGACCTTGACGGAATTTGAACACAAAACGTGCAGACAGACGAAATGCCACCAAGCATTTTGCCAGGTGTGCTAACGATTATGCCAGCACACCACCTTAATAAATAATAATAATAATAATAATAACAATAAATGCCCTGATGCAGTACCAAGCAGCAGATCTCATGGCTTCTGATCTTAACTGATTGGAAGTGTTATCATGTACATTGTTCGTCTTGGTATAAAAGATGGGCTACAGCAAATATTCTGCTCAATACCACAGATTTGCCTGTCAGTTGTTTGATCTTAACCAGTTGAGCATGTCCCTTAGTGGCTGACGATATGTGCATCTCTGATCACGAGCAGAAGTAGTGGGGGAGCATCATAGCCATGTGTTGAAAGGAATTCTTCGAGGTTTGGATAATTCTCCTTTGGAAACATGGGTGTTTCATTCAACATCCTTAAACAACCCTTATTCAGGGACCTTTTGAGCGGGATGGGCTACACAACCAGAAGAAAATTCTAACTGGGCCCCACCTGTAAGGTCATGTGCTGTTTATCTTGATATGAGATCACCATGTCGCGCACATATGGTTGTGATGCATGTGCCTGGTGTACCCTTATCAGACGGGTAGTCATGATGGGTATACTGGGTTTCGTATATTTTACCCCAGTGTCACTTTGATGGCATGCACTGCTCTCTCACTCAATACTAATAATAGTAATAATAATCCTTTCTACTACAGGTACAAAACTTGAAATTTGGGGAGGGGGATAATCAATTACATCAACCCCCAGTACCTGACTGGAACTTTTTTTAATCGACCCCCAAAAGGATGAATGGCAAAGTCGACCTTGACGGAATTTGAACACAAAACGTGCAGACAGACGAAATGCCACTAAGCATTTTGCCAGGTGTGCTAACGATTATGCCAGCTCACCACCTTAATAAATAATAATAATAATAATAATAATAATAATAATAATAATAATAATAATAATAATAATAATAATAATAATAATAATAATAATAATCCTTTCTACTACAGGTACAAAACTTGAAATTTGGTGGGGTGGGGATAATCTATTACATCAACCTCCAGTACATGGCTGGGATTTTTTTTTAATCGACCCCAAAAGGATGAATGGCAAAGTCGACCTTGACGGTATTTGAACACAAAACGTGCAGACAGATGAAATGCCACCAAGCATTTTGCCAGGTGTGCTAACGATTCTGCCAGCTCACCACTTTAGCATTAAAAATATTAAGTGGTATTGGAAGGCGAAATGCGTAACCGTATTTCGTCTGCCGTTACGTTCTGAGTTCAGATTCCGCCGAGGTCGACTTTGCCTTTCATCCTTTCGGGGTCGATAAATTAAGTACCAGTTACGCACTGGGGTCGATGTAATCGACTTAATCCGTTTGTCTGTCCTTGTTTGTCCTCTCTGTGAGTAGTAAAGAAATAGGTATTGGAAGTGAAGGATTCAAACGTCTGAATGCATCTGGCGCTGACAAGAAATTCCCAAATAAACTGTGGAAATTGTTTGAAGCACAAGTCAAGACAAACACCAGTTTCGGAATACATCGCCTTAAACTGATAGACAGCGACATGATGAGACAATTGATGGCTTTGTTACAAGAGTCCAAACAATAGGGAAAAAACGTGAGTTTGAAGAAAAAGAACTTGAACAAAGGATCATTCAATTAGAAGTAGACAGCTCTTTGAAAGGACTTGGAGCAGCTAATGTACAAGATGGATAACCTGTAGCATTTGCATCAAAAGCCCTTGACAAAACTCAGTCAAACTACCCAAACATCGATCGCGAAATGCTGGCTGTGGTATTAAATAAGTACCAGTTACGCACTGGGGTCGATATAATCGACTTAATCCGTTTGTCTGTCCTTGTTTGTCCTCTCTGTGTTTAGCCCCTTGTGGGTAATAAAGAAATAGGTATTCAGAATCACTTGTTTCCACAAGTCATCACAGACCACAAACCCCTGGAGGTGATTGCAGAAAAACCCCTCTTCTTTGAGCACTACCCCAACAACCGATGCTCCAGAAAATTCAGGGATATGATTTCAAAATCAAATACTGCCCAGAGCACACCATGACATTGGCTTACACTGCCTCTCGTTTTCCAAGCTGTGAAGACAATGAAGACACTGACCTGGACTTGAGAGTGGATAGGATCGAATTTACTGCAAGAGAAATCCACCAATCGGAATTTGATCTTACTCTTTTACTTGTTTCAGTCATTTGACTGCGGCCATGCTGGAGCACTACCTTTAGTCGAGCAAGTCGACCCCATGACTTATTCTTTGTAAGCCTAGTACTTATTCTATTGGTCTCTTTTGCCGAACCGCTAAGTTACAGGGACGTAAACACACCAGCATCGGTTGTCAATCGATGTTGAGGGGTGACAAACACAGACACACAAACATTTACACACACATACATACATAGATACATACATACATAGATACAAACATAGATACATAAATACATACATACATAAATACATACATACATACACACACACACACACATACATATATACACATATATACGACAGGCTTCTTTCAGTTTCCGTCTACCAAATCCACTCATAAGGCTTTGGTCGGCCTGAGGCTATTGAAGAAGACACTGGCCCAAGGTGTCACGCAGTGGGACTGAAGCCGGAACCATGTGGCTCGTAAGCAAGCTACTTACCACACAGCCACTCCTACACGTTGTCAGTTTTTCCATCAACAAACGTTACCAACTGTGGGAGTTCACCAGCAGAGATTCTTCTTTTGCTACACCGATGGAAACAATCACTTGTGGGTGGCCAGACAACATCAAACAAGTCCCAGGCGATGTAATGACATACTGGTCTTTTGGAGACAAATTGGCTGTAGAAGATGGAATCGTCTTCAAAGGGACACAAGTGCTGATACCTCCTCCTCTACAATAGGACTTTCTAGTACAGCTCCACGCCTCTCGTCAAGGGATAGAAAAGATGTATGACCAATAGACGCCTTCACACTCGTTAAGGTGTCTCGCTTTTTTTACTCTTTTTACTTGTTTCAGTCATTTGACTGCGGCCATGCTGGAGCACCGCCTTTTAATCGAGCAACTCGACCCCGGGACTTATTCTTTGTAAGCCCAGTACTTATTCTATCGGTCTCTTTTTGCCGAACCGCTAAGTGACGGGGACGTAAACACACTAGCATCGGTTGTCAAGCAATGCTAGGGGGACAAACACAGACACACAAACACACACGCATACATATATATATATATACATATATACGACGGGCTTCTTTCAGTTTCCGTCTACCAAATCCACTCACAAGGCTTTGGTCGGCCCGAGGCTATAGTAGAAGACACTTGCCCAAGGTGCCACGCAGTGGGACTGAACCCGTAACCATGTGGTTGGTAAACAAGCTACTTACCACACAGCCACTCCTACGCCTGTCTATTGGTAATACATCAACAAAGGCATCAAAGAAATGTGCAGATCCTGTCAAATATACCAAGGATTTGCAACTTCCAACAACAAAGAGCCACTGACACCTCGTGACATTCCCAGTGCACCATGGAAAAAACTAGGAACAGATCTATTTGAAATCAACGGCAAAACTTATCTGCTAATTTGTGACTACTTCTCCAAATTTCCGATTGTGACTCACCTCAGCCAAATCACAAGCAAAGCAGTCACAGAGGAATTCAAAAAGACTGTGTCTCTCTTTGGCAGACTCGATGAAATCTTCAGCAACAATGGTCCTCAATATACCAGAAAACCATTTCAATAATTCATACAGGAGCGGGGAATTCAACATACTACATCATCACCAAGGCACCCCCAATCAAACAGATTCATAGAGAGACAAGTACAGACCATCAAAAAGACAATCCAAAAATGGGAACAAAGCAAAGAAGACTTAAAAAATGGATTGTTGAATCTAAGAGCCACACCATTAAACTCAAAGATGCCGTCTCCCGCTGAGATCCATTACGCTGGAGCTATTCTCCTGAAACTCAAAGACAGAGAAAACTTCTTGAAGAAAAGAAAATACAAATGAAAACTGCATATGACCAGCATGCAAAGACGGAATAACCTCCGTTGCACACAGGACAACCTGTACAAATCCTTGAAAAAAACAACAAACGTTGGATACCTGCAGAAATAGCAAGACAATGTGAAGAACCGAGGTCTTACATTGTGAAAACAACAGATGGAGATTTGCGGAGAAACAGACGAGAAATAAGAGATACTGGTATAGGCATAGACAAACAGTATGAACAGACTGCTCAGATTGAAATGCCTGCCAGATTACCCAACACTATGGGGACAGACAACCGAACAACAGACCCTACAACCTCCAGGAAACAGGTTACAGATCCTACAAACTCCACGGAACATGTTACTCAACAGGATTCAAGGAAAGAAATCATAAATGCTTCTCCTGATAATAATGCAGAAACACAAAATAATGGTCAGACGCATGAGAAATGCTCAATGCCAACCCCGCAAAAAATCACAAGTGAAAACATCAGAGTGCTACAAAAACTTAGTACCATAAAACTGTTCATGTTATTTGAAATGCATGTTGCATATTGCTCTTGCAACAAAACAGTTTTTTTTTCTTTCTTTGAGAGGGAGAAAAAACCTATTTTCAATTTTCCTTTGCCAGTTTTATTTGTCTGTGAATTGCTTAAAGAAAAGCGGGGGAATGTTGTAATGACACGAAACTAAATGCATTTAGTTTCACATTGTTAAATACGCCGTCACAGATAAAAGGCGGTCAGCTCAGTGGCTAATGGGGATGGCAGTCGAAAAGACACCCAACCACTTTGTTTTGCATTATTAGAGTGCCTGCATGGCATTGTAACAACGTTATGAATCGTAATTTGTTCCCAGAAAAATATTTTATCTAAAACTTTATGATACTCGTGAATAAATGACAATAAAATTACAATAGAATGTAAAGAATATTTTATGAAAGTAAAAAGAATGTCAAGATCATTCGTAATAAAAAAAATATTGCTATTATAATCGTTTTCTGAATCACTTTCCCCTCGCACTAGACTTGCGCACACAATCACTTGCAGACGCGATCGTTGATTCACAAGCACTCGTAGATGGACTTGTAGATTCCTTTTCAAAAAACAAGTCTAGAGCTATTTCGTTTTTGGATTTGGTTTGCAAGATTCTTTACATGAGTTCGAGTGTTGAAGCATATTCTGTTATGTCTGGGGAGAGTCCTTTTTTGTGCCTTATAATATAACACACTCACCGGTAAAATATCCACTTTTTTCTTATTTTAATTGTCCTAAAATTTTCGTTGCGTCTTACAACCTTTTCAATAGTATCACGCAGAAGCATTTGTTGTGGTAGCAGAGACTTTTGCCCTTCGTTCAAAATTTGGATCTTGTGCTTGAAAAATAAAGCTGGGATCTCACAAAGTGACGTATTACTGTACTTAGACCCCCAACCTGTGGAGCAGACACGAAGCAAACCAATTCTACTCGTCTTGTTACACAAAAACGTGTGATTGATCAAAAGTCAAGCACACACTTCCCTATACCTCATTTCAATCAATGGAACAACATTCTCTTGCACATTATCCAGGACTCCCTTCAGCTATTCTTCGAATGAATACGGAAGCCCATATTTTTTTTTTTTTTAATGGAGTATGTTGCCTTCTTTCTTGTCTTTTCCTGAATAACTTACAGGGGTAACGCGACACTTTCCCTGTTAAAAACCGTTCTCGTCGCTTCTCCTTTTCCTGACATTGGTTCGAGCCCATTCACCTATTTCATCCTACGACATTTGCAAGATAAAATATTGTTGTATTTTCAATATTTTGCTGCTATTTCTACTGATTTTGGCCATTCAAATTAATGTTTCGAATATTATTCTTTTGTGAGGCTTTCCACTGAGAACCATAATTATTTAACGTTGGAACTCTATATATGTACATATGTTCGATATTTTCCATTGTCTGCGGTTTTTTAAGTTTTTATTTTTTTGTTCAAAATAGTTTGGCGACGTGTTTGTTTATATTGTTGTGGCTATGGCTACTACCACTGTTGTGAACTTTCTGCTACTCCTGAGACCATTTTAAACCACAATTAAACAATATAAATGGCGATTTGCCAAAAACACATATGTAGTTAAAAATATCTGAAGACAAACTTTCGCTTTTCACAGGTAATGGGGTAGGTAGTTAAACAATCCGAAGGCCTCCACTTAGTAAAACCAGAACACGTATTTTTTGTAACCCAAGGAAATCAAACCGAAATTTGGTTTTTTGCGGAGCTCTGTCATAGGCGTACAATGTAATGGAACAATAAAAAATTTACTATACCTATTGTCGTTTTTCATTATTGGTTTTAGTTTGCATAATTTTTTTATGTGAGTTCGTATGTTGAAACAAATTTTGCTGTGTCTTGGAAGAATCATTACATCAATAATTATAACATACGAGGGGCGTTCAATAAGTAATGCCCCTGACCCACTTCCCATAGTAGTAGAACAACGACACTTGGCACAGTTATTAGTCTTTTCCTACATAGGAACTACTCAGAGTTATGCATTTCTCCCATCGTTTGATACAGCTCTGGAGACCGTTTTTGTAGAAGACCCCACCTTGGTCCTCCAACCACGACGTGACTTCAGGAATCAAGGCTGCATCATCTGGGAAACGCTTTCCTTTCAAAATAAACTTCATGGCTGGGAAGAGGTGAAAATCAGAGGGTGCAAGGGGAGGAGTTCATAGCTGCACGCCTGTGCTTCTAATCTGGCGACACGCGAGTTGTGGACCGGAGCGTTGTCCTGCAGGAGGAGGATGCCTTTGCTGATCTTGCCCCGCCTATTGATTTTGATAGCTTCTCTTAATTTCCTCAAAAGTGAAGCATAATAGGTTCCTGTAATTGTGGTACCCTTTGCCAGGACATCTGTCATCACTACTTCGTCCTGGTCCCAGAAGACTGTGAGCATAACCTTGTCAGCGGAGGGCTGCACCCTTGCCTTCTTTGGAGGAGGTGAGTAACGGTGCTTTCACTGCATTGACTGGGCTTTGGTCTCTGGATCATAGTGATGGATCCAGGTTTTATTCTGTGTGATCAGTCTTTTGAAAAATTTTGACTCATCTTCTTGGCACATCTCCAAATTCATCCTCGAGCACTCAACGCGTTCTTGCTTCTGGAAAGGTGTGAGCAACCTGGAAATCCATCTGGCAGACACCTTTTGCATATGCAAATGTTCATGAATGATAGTTTCCACAGACCCGGTACTAATCTTGACCTTATGGGCTATTTGGCGAATAGTTATGCGTTGACCTTCCAAAATAGCAGCCTCAACTTGACGGACAGACGTCTCATCAACGGCAGAAGGGGGCGACCAGATCTGGGAGCTGTTTCCACAGAGTTCCGACTATGTTTGAATTCACAATGCCAGTGTTTTACAAGGTCATGTGATGGGGCATCATCACCATAAGTTACTTTCATTTCATCAAAAGTCTCCTGTGGTGTGCGTCATTTCAAATACAAAAACCAGATCACTGCTCGACACTCAACGGGCTCCATTTCACACTTGACTCAGTTCAAATACCTGTAAATCAGAAACCACAATTAGTTCAGAGCTGTAATTCGCCACTTAATCTATAGAGGTATTATTAAGTGCACATGCAAAATATCAGCTAGATCAAATAACTGCAGTTGGGTCAGGGGCATTACTTATTGAACGCCCCTCGTACATACCTTCCTTGTTGTTTGGAAAAATGAGTGAATAATTTCTTTCCTTTCCCTTTTCTTTGTAAATTTCTTGCATGAGGTGATAGTGTTTCTTGACTTGCCTCAACCATGATTTTTTCCTTTTTCTTTCACTGTTTCATATATAGCTAGACTTTCACTCGTTGCAAATTGTATATTTGTTCTCCAACCGTAATGGCAATTCTCGCGAAATTCTCTAGAGCAGTGTTTCCCAAACTTTTTGTGCCAAATTGCAATATCGCCCACATATCAGCCAAAAAAAATGCTCCATCACCCACTGGTGTAGAAAAAAAAATCCCTGACACACCACCAACACTAAATCCTCTAGGAGACCCCTCCCTCCCGTATCATTTGACACAGACTATATCGTAGACTCGTTGCCCAGTTAGTACTGTTTGGACTAAACATGAAATTGTTTACAAGTCCTTTATTGTGAGTTTAGTTTTGCCATTAGTGTGAATAAAATGCTTATGTTACCTCTAGATTATGCTGACAGATAAACTTCAGTAAACTTCCGCTTTCTTTTACACTGGTTTTTATTTTCCCCAAATGAACCATTTGATTAGAATTACCGATGCAAAAATAATTAATGATTGTATTACAAAGGAAAAGAATACAACTTTTTAATGGGAACCATGTGTCTGCTACTAGTGCAGATACATTTGGTTTCAAACTTATCAACTTTAGCCGCAAGTCTCTTTGTTGTGTCACATTCAGTCCAATTCTTTTATGGGAAAGTAAAATTCCAACATGTGTATGAAGGAGTTATGTAATTGGAAACAGGTTTATCAGTACCTATTTAACGTTGGTGAACCATGGGAGTTACCCATAGAGATCTTCCATGAAAAACATTCTAGAAGCTTCCAAGAAATCGGATTTATGTCACTTTTACTAATCTCATTGAGCCGCGGAATGTTCTAGAAGTTTTTTTTTTAGTCGCCGAGGGGGTGGGCAGCAGTCTTTGGGGCTATATACTGAATAGCCGCGGGATTTCCACCTCTCTTTGACCTGGACATGTCTCTGCGTTTGAGAGCACACAGATTTTATTACACGTGGCCTAAGCAAACAAGTGCCTCCGACCAGCAGCCTAGTATTACAAAGTTATCAAGTTACACACCATGTGCTCTACCTGCTCTTTCACTAGAAGTAACCCCAAGCGGGGTACGGGATTCCCTCGTACATTTAATTTCCCCATTTAATTTCCCCAGACAGAACGCAACAAGACAAGACAGTAATGTACACTGTCGCATTCATGTACCGCTTCAACCGAAGCATACTATTGGTGAATTCCTCCCTGTTCTGAATTGTATTAAATTATTCGGGAAGTTTAACGAAGTCTCTTTCATTCTTTCCAACCAAAAATGCTTTTATTCTTTCATAACACGAGGATTTTTGCTTCTTAATTAATCTTTGGTTCCAGTAGTAACAAGGCCAGTCTTAATTCTTATTTCAGTGGCTGAACGTTCAAGGTTACAGTAACCAACCATCATCTATAACAGCTAAAACCAGATTCAAAAAGGTATGAGATAGGGAAGGCAAGCAAAAGTAATTTCAGATGTTTCCACAGATTCGGGTAGGAATTCAATATACTTTGATGGTACTCCAAACCTTCTTTGCAATTATGGCAATATCGCCAATGGCCTCAATTCAATAAACTTTGATGGTAGTCCAAACCTTCTTTGCTATTACGGCAATATCGCATTGTGGAGTCATTGTCATCTTGTAATTCTATTAATTCTTCCTGAACGTCGTCTTCGCAATTGACTGCATTGACCTCAAACAGACTGCCATACCAATTTGGAATATTCAGCATAATAACATTTTGAAATCGCTCCACTGTGTCACCGTGCAATGATTGTAAATAGTTGCAACATGCAGGTAAATCCTCATCAACCAATTCATCTTTCAAAGAATCAAATTGGGAAAATTGATGGAATTCACGGTTTGAAATGTTAACACCAATTTCGAAACAAAGGTAGTGATAAATGATTTACAATCAACAAGAGTTTTTCTGTTTCTTTGCAATAACTTATTCAAATCATTTAATTTTGTGAATATATCACAAAGAAAAAAGATATCGCACCTTGCAGCCATAAATGAAGCGGATAGTAGAGTATCTTCAAAGAAAGATATGATTACATAAAACAGTTCAACAAAGCGTAAAACAGTTTTCTTTTGACAGCCACTGCACTTCGGTAGAATATAGTTGTTTAGCATAGTCCCCATCATTTCTCAGGTAGAGTTGACGGAAAATTCGATCAGACAAGGGACTGGACTTCAATTTGTTCACTGCCTTGATAACTAACTGCAGCGCATCGTTCAATCTACTGTTCATATTTTTTGCCACTAAGTACTGCCGGTGTGCCAAGCAATGAACAGTTAGTGTCTGGTGAGAAATTTCACACTTTAGGAGAACTGAAAAACCCCTGTATCTCTCTATCATCGAAGGGGCTCCATCAGAAGCAGAGACAAGAATATTACTGAGTGGGATTATTATGTTCGAAAAGGAAAGACTTGAGAGTGGGAAAAATAGTTGCACCTTTTGAATCAAGCGACAATTTCTCTGTGAACAGCATTTCCTCACGAAGTTGAAAGCTTGTAAGGAAATGCTGAAATACTGAACATATGCCGTCATCAAACATTAATTGTCCACAACAGTTGACTCATCCACTTGTGTAGAAAATTCAGAACTTTGGAGAATATTAATGAGCTGATGTTTGACATAGTTGCCCATTTCATCAATGTGTCGAGGATTTGTATTATTACTAAGTGGGATTTTATTCATAATGTTATCGGTTTTTTTGTGCATAACGGTTGACAAAAACTCTTCGATAACCAGGGAGGAAATAATGTTTCTTCAATTGTGTGAGACTTCCCAGACTTGCAACAAGCAATGCAATGTTGTACAATGCAATCAACCCGTCATTCGCCTGTTTACTAGTTTCCTGGAGTAGCGTGTCGAATGTTTGTATTTGCTTTTTGAAAGAGGCACTCAGTTGCAGAAAGTATGAAAATGGCTTGTCTTTCTTGTCAATGCTTTGCATCAAAGTAATATTTCAAGTGTGAAGGTTTCATAGCTTCATTGGTCAATGTTTGATGGCAAAGAAGAAGTCGATAGAGAAGAGTCACATAACACGTCTTTGCTGGAGCAAATGCGGATCTAGTTCGTTTGGCTACCAGCATTTCAAAAATTAAAGTTTATCCGAAATTTTAAAATTTGGCTTATTAATATACTTTTCCAAGCTAAATTGCTGGAGTTATTCAACATTTTCCAGGAAAATATTCGATCGATAAACACGTCCGCTTTCTCAATATAAAGGGACATCCCATGCGAGCAATCAAATCGATAAAAGTGCATCCATATTCTAGGAATACCTAGATATATGTAAATGCAGACTTAATTACTAAAAATTCTTTGTTACCCACGAAATGTTCACATCTGGAGAAACAATATGGCGATGTTAACGGTTGAATAAATGCTCAGACTATCGCAATTATCAAAACGCCTATTAGTACTACTACTACTACTACTACTACTAACAACAACAACAACAATAATAATAACAATAATAATAACAATAATAATAATAATAATAATAATAATAATAATAATAATATAATAATAATAATGATAATCCTTTCTACTATAGGCACAAGGCCTGAAATTTGGTGGGAGGGGACCCTAGTGTTTCACTGGTACTTGATTTATTGTCCCTGAAAGGATGAAAGGCAAATTTGAGCTCAGAACGCAAGTACGGATGAAATGCTGCCAAGTATTTCAACCAGCATGTTAATGATTCTCCCACCTCGCTGCCTTAAACAATAATAATAATAATGATAATAATAATAATAATAATAATAATAATAATAATAATAATAATAATAATATAATAATAATAATAACGAAAGCGAAAGAGTTTGACAAGCTCAGAAAATATAAAGACCTACTCATTGAAATTGAGAAAATGTGGCATCTCAAGGCGGTTACAATACCAGTGATTGTAGAAGCACTAGGAATGATCAAGAAGAGAACCGAAAATTATATGAGAATGATCCCTGGCTTACCATCCCTGCAAGAAGTGCAAAAGATTGTCTTAACTGGTACATCACACGTATTGAGAAGAGCATTGTCGATGTGAGAACTGTTGCTGCTCATGTATTTTAATTTAACTTTAAAAAAAAAAAATGAACGAACAATTGAGTTTGGTTTAATGGCCTACCAATGTATACTATGAGTTTCTTTGCCCTAGGAGTCGGGAAGACACTCGGCAAGAAATGGAAGCAAATTTGAAAGAAGAAAAAAAAGTAATAATAATAATAATAATAATAATAGTAATAATAATAATAATAACAATGATTTCAACAAAATCCCAACCTCAGCAGAATTTCAACTCAGGTCATAGAAATGGATAAAAATACCTCTTAGGATTTTGCCTGGTGTGAATGGTTTCAAATTTTGGCACAAGGCCAGTAATTTTGGGGGCGGGGTTAAGTAAATTAACATTCATTCCTGACTGGTACTTACCAACGTAGCTTAGTTGCTGGAGACCCAAATATACAAAAGTCTGTACTGGCTTACGTGTTTACCAATAGTAAATTAAATCAACTCAACATAAATAATAATAGGAAAGACCGTTTGCCAACGTAACATGGTAGTCCTTGGCAAACAATCTTTACTACAAAGTGCTGTTGCTGAATATCTCACGCTGTGAGATTTTAAAAATAGTAATTTTCTAATAAATAATAATAATAAACCTTACTATAGGCACAAGGCCTGAAATTTTGGGGGAGGGAGATAGTCAATTACATTGACCCCCAGTGCTTAACTGATACTTAATTTGTTGACCCCTACAGGATGAAAGGCAAAGTTGACCACGTCGGAATTTGATTTCAGAGCGTAAGGACGGACAAAATGTCACTAAACATTATCCCTGCCATTCTAATGATTCTGCCAGCTTATGATTTCAAATTTTCGCACAAGGCCAGCAATTTCGGGGGTGGAAGTAAGTTGATTACATTGACCCCCAATACTCAACTGGTACTTATTTTATTGCCCCCTGAATGAAAGAAAGAAAGAAAGGCAAAGTGGATCTCAGCAGAATAATAGTAATCCTTTCTACTATATGTATGAAGCCTGAGATTTTGGGGGGAGGGGTAAGTTGATTACATCGACCCCAGTACTTAAGCAGTACTTATTTTAACATAGACACAGGAGTGGCTGTGTGGTAAGTAGCTTGCTTACCAACCACTTGGTTCCGGGTTCAGTCCCACTGTGTGGCATCTTGGTCAAGTGTCTTCTGCTATAGCCTCGGGCTGACCAAAGCCTTGTGAGTGGATTTGGTAGACGGAAACTGAAAGAAGCCTGTCGTATATACGTATATTTATATGTATGTGTGTGTGTCTGTGTCTGTCCCACTAGCATTGCTTGACAACCGATGCTGGAGTGTTTACGTCGCCATCACTTAGCGGTTCGGCAAAAGGGATTGATAGAATAAGTACTGTACTGGGCTTACAATGAATAAGTC
>NC_043017.1:31991741-32011741 GCF_006345805.1 Octopus sinensis | reverse complement strand
TAAATTTTTTGGCTCAAAAAGCAAAAAGCAAGGCCATGTAGGGGGACATGGAGTTATGTACAGGGTGGTGTCATGCAAAGAGTTCAGGCCATTTGTGGTCAAGGGAGACTTTGAACCGAGTGGTCGTCAGCATCATCACTATCTCGTCCGGCAGCTTATTCCATGGATTCGCAACCCGGACAGAGAAAGCCCCTCTCCTTCGATTGAGATGAAATCGTCGCAGATAGAGCTTTTCGGAGTGACCCCGCAGCCAACGCCCTGGAGCAGGAGTGAAGAACAGCTCTTTCGCAAGGTTACACTTTCCGCTTATGATGTTGTGAGCAAGAATGAGATCACCACGGCATCGTTGTTTTACTAGAGAATAAAGGTCGAGCGTCTTCAGCCTTTCTTCATAAGACAAATGCTTGAGACCAAGAACCATGCGGGTAGCCAGCTTCTGGACTCTTTCGAGATAATGTATGTCTTTGAGGAGATAAGTAGAAGAGGCTTGAATCCTGTACTCCAATATGGGTCTCACCAGCGTGACATAGAGCGGTAGGAATATGGCTGCTGTGAGCATTCTGAATGACCGTCGAATCAAAAACAGAACTTTAGGGCAGTCATAGTCAATCTGTGACCAGCTGGAGTTTCTGAATTGCTTGTTTAATGAAATGTTACCTTGAATTTCTTTAGCAGCGAATTTCTTAGTTTCACATGCAGACCACTTCTTGATAAAGGTTGCCTATTGCTGATTTAGGGTCCCAACAACAACATCCTTATCACTAAGTCAGCAACATATTGGGTTGTCCGGAAAGTTCATGTCGATTTATAGTAGCTTACCTTTCAACTTATTTTAGAACATGGTTGAGTCCATAAAATAGGATTTAACTACACTTCCATTTAGAGCATAATTTAAGCTATCTTTTCGTGGAAGAAGGTTTATGTTCCTATAACCTGTGTTAATTTTGTAACCCTTTAAAATGGAAGATAAGAAAGTTCATTTTCGGCACTTGATGCTTTGGGAACCAGACAAAAATTGCTGCAGCTCGGCTGGGATGTGTTACCCCACCCTCCATATTCACCAGATATTGCTCCTTTGGATTTCCACTTATTCAGGTCTCTGCAGAATAGTCTTAATGGTAAAAATTTCAATTCCTTGGATGATGTAAAAAGATACCTTGATGAGTTCTTTGCCATGAAACCACCTCGATTCTGGGAAGAGGGTATTTCCAAGTTAAAGGAAAGATGGAGATGCATTGGGCAACAAAATGGTTCATATTTGGTTGATTAAAAATATAATGGCAAGTATTTATTGACCTTTTACTTTCCTTTAAAAATCAGCACAAACTTTTCAGACAACCCAATAAATTCGAAAAGCAGGGTAAAATTAATATTGATTTATTTCAGAGGACTGAGACATGTGGTGTATTGCTGTCCCCAAGGTCACCTGCTCACCACAGCAGAACTGATGCTTTATAAACTAGATGCTGTGCAAGAGGCATTGGTGTTTGTGTAAAAAGCACTGAGGATTGTACCACTATGGCCTGTGAAGTAGTTGGCATTAGGAAGAGCATCCAGGTATGGAAGCCAAGCCAAAACAAACTATGGAACCTGGTACAGCTTCTGGCCTTGCAAGTTCCTGTCAAACCATCCAACCCATGCCAGCATGGAAAAATGGACATAAAGTGCTGATGATGATGATAATGATGTTAGCTATTTATCAGCCTGAGTAGTAATAAAAGCAAAGATTGGCTTTCAACAGATTTGAACTCAGAATATGGAATAAAGAACATATAGTGTTGTTGTTTAATCATAGATTAAGCCAAGTGAAGCAAGCCTATTACTCTTTTACTCTTTTACTTGTTTCAGTCATTTGACTGCGGCCATGGTGGAGCACCGCCTTTAGTCGAGCAAATCGACCCTGGGACTTATTCTTTGTAAGCTCAGTATTTATTCTATCGGTCTCTTTTGCCGAACCGCTAAGTGACGGAGATGTAAACACACCACCATCGGTTGTCAAGCAATGCTAGGGGGACAAACAAAGACACACACATACATATATATATATAGATATATATATATACATATATAGGCGCAATGGCCCAGTGGTTAGGGCAGCGGACTCGTGGTTGTAGAATCGCAGTTTCGATTCCCAGACCAGGTGTTGTGAGTGTTTATTGAGCGAAAACACCGAAAGCTCTACGAGGCTCCGGCAGGGGGTGGTGGCGATCCCGGCTGTACTCTTTCGCCACAACTTTCTCTCACTCTTTCTTCTGTTGGCCTGCTCGCTTAGCCAGTGGGGTGGCGTCATTCTAAGGCTAAAACAATGTGAAGCGCATTGTGACCAGCGATGTGTAGCAACATCTGATAGCCTGGTCAGTCACAGTGATCACGATGATATACATATATATGACGGGCTTCTTTCAGTTTCCGTCTACCAAATCCACTGACGAGGCATATAGCTGAAGACACTTTCCCAAGATGCCACGCAGTGGGACTGAACCCGGAACCATGTGGTTGGTAAGCAAGCTACTTACCACACATCCACTCCTGCGCCTATCAGATCATTATCAATGATCTGATATTGGTTTCAATATTTATTAAGAATGCTTGAAATGACACAACACGGAATTGAAAATCAAGCTTTAACCGAAGTTCTATATAATTCAATACAATTATTATATCTTGAGTAGCAAATCTTTATCATATTGCTGTTCTATAATCAGTAGTTTTCTTTTTTACAAACAATTATTTCTGTTTTTCTTTCCATGCTGCATCACTGTTAATTGTCTGATTGTCAAACAATTATTGAAAAATACAAGAAAAAAAATTAGAATATTCTGATGGAAAGTTTTGAGAACAGAATGGTTGAAAAACTATTATGCATATCAAATTTATTTAGGTTCTTAAATGTCATGACAGACATTTGCCATTGAGCATTGAAATGCTGAGAGAATAAAGGTCTGTCAATTGATGTGAAAAGAGTGTTGTTTTATGAAATATTTCATGGAAGTCTTTGGCATTTTTTGTCTTTTTATCAAAAACAGTGTTTCTCATCCTTTTTAACTTGATGGCACAATGGCGATAAATAAATGAATGAATAGATAGATGAATTATAGAAGTCCTTCATACAGAAAGTAAATTATTATTGGCTGGTTTTGCATGGAAACTTTAGGAATCTATGCTTCTGGTCTTAAACATTTAAAAATAAGGCACAGGAGTGGCTGTGTGGTAAGTAGCTTGTTTACCAACCACATGGTTCCAGGTTCAGTCCCACAGCGTGGCATCTTGGGCAAGTGTCTTCTGCTATAGCCTCAGGCCGACCAAAGCCTTGTGAGTGGATTTGGTAGATGGAAACTGAAAGAAGCCCGTCGTATATATATATATATATATATCTATAATATGCGTGTTTGTGTGTCTGTGTTTGTCCCCCTAGCATTGCTTGACAACCGATGGTGGTGTGTTTACGTCCCCATCACTTAGCGGTTCGGCAAAAAGAGCCCGATAGAATAAGTACTGGGCTTACAAAGAATAAGTCCCGGGGTCGATTTGCTCGACTAAAGGCAGTGCTCCAGCATGGCCACAGTCAAATGACTGAAACAAGTAAAAGAGTAAAGAGTATAACTTGGCAAAAGAGCCTTATAGAATAAGTACTGGGCTTACAAAGAATAAGTCCCGGGGTCGATTTGCTCGACTAAAGGCGGTGCTCCAGCATGGCCACAGTCAAATGACTGAAACAAGTAAAAGAAAATGAATAAAGAAAGACAGCTATTGCTTACTTTACATAAATCATTGGAAATATTTCAGTCGTTAGACTGGGGCCTTGGTGGGGAACCACTTTGAAGAATTTTACTTGAATGAATCAACCCCAGTATTTAAAAAAAATTTTTTTTAAGTTTGGTATTTCTTCTATTAGTCTCTTTTGCCAAACTGCTAAGTTAGAAGAACATAAAGACACCAACACCAGTTATCAAGCAATGATAGGGGACAAACACACACACACACATATGACAGGCTTCTTTCAGTTTCCATCTGCCAAATCTACTCATAAGGTATTTGTCCATCTAAAGCTATTTCTATTTCTTTACTACACACAGAGGGGGACAAACAAGGACAGACAAACAAATTAAGTCGATTACATCGACCCCAGTGCAGAACTGGTACTTAATTTATCGACCCCGAAAGGATGAAAGGCAAAGTCGACCTTGGCAGAATTTGAACTCAGAATGTAACGGCAGACAAAATACTGCTAAGCATTTCACATGGCGTGCTAACGTTTCTGCCAGCTTGCCACCTTAAAGCTAATTCAGAAGTCACTCGACTAAAGTGCCATACAGTGGGACTGAACCTGAGACCATGTAGTTTGGAAGCAAACTTCTTACCACACAGCCAGTGACATATTTTTCAAGATATTCAGCAATAATAAATATTTTCTAAAACCCTAAATTGCAGTTTTAAAAAAAATGAAATTCAAGGTTTTTTTTTTGTCTATGTGTATAACCTACTGCTGTTTGGCAACCGGTGTTGGTGTGTTTCTGTCCTCATAATTAGCAGTTAAATTTCTCAGCACATGTAATGCAATGTAGTATACAGCTTGAAAACCATTCATCTAAATTTACTCATCTTTGTTCCTGAAGTTCAACTGTTGGAGCTGATCTTTGACTAAGTTCCCAATTGTTAGTCACTGCAGTTTTTTCCAACTTTCTTCCAAATTGGAGAATTACCGTATGGAAATCTGTCTTGTCAATCTTGATTAGGGCAACAGAAACTGAATATAGAATTTTTATGTTCCTCTAACATAAGGACTAAAAGTATATTTTAAAATGAAATATCTCCCATTAATACTTGCAACATTATTTCATATTCTACATTATACACACACACACACATACACACACACACACACACACACACACACACATAATTTTTATTTTATTTTTGTTATTTTATCTAGTTTCAGCTCACGAGCTGTGGCCATGCTGGGGCACCGCCATTATATAAATTTAAAATTTAAAAGGAGGGTGAAAAATTAGATATCAATTTAATTAACATCAATTTCACACCAGTGGTCTAGCATATAAAAAAAAACTGAAGGTTCAGTAAAATTGTATTATATACATATTAGAGGGAAACTACTATGTGGACACCCTTATGCTAGAAATAGATCCTCTATGGTCTTACCACTAAAAAATGTTCTCTAGAAAAATTTAGCAAAACACCCAAAACGTAATCGAGCAAGACAAAAGAAAAGCAATAAAAATATGGATTATTCACATACATGCTTCACTAATAACATATTACGTATTTTTACTTACGTAAGATGTTCGTAGATCTTCGGTGTGACCATCCAATGAATATAATTTGCAGAACTGCATACTAGGACGTCTGCACAAGGTCAGATTTGTAAACAGTTTTACCCATTACACTCATGGTTACTATTCAAATGTCCTCGTTTATATATATATCAGTGATGTGCAGTTTAGATATGTTAGTGAGGCACTGCATGTCCGTTGATTTTATATAACTCAAAGCAAAAAATCAATTTAAGAACGTAATGTATTTAAAACCATATTGAAAAGTTTGTCCAAATCATAGGAAACTGAGCTAAAAATAGTTTCTGTTTCAAAGGAAACTTGTCCAGGTTGATACTTTGCTGCGTTTCCATTTTGCTTCCTCTAGGCATGCTTAAAGAAAAACGCATATGATATCTTTTGTCTCCACCTTCCTATCTTTCAATAACTATCATTTCAATGCCTGCAAGATTCTTTTTATCTTGATGAAATAACTACGGAAGGCATGCTTTCAGAAAAATGCATATTTTGGCTTCCCCTCCCTTTCTATCAGTTCTTCCTTGTCAACAATTCTTCGTAATTGATGTTGTTAATGTGACAGGCAAAATGGTTGAATGGGTTTGATTTTTTGACCTGTGAAAATTGTGGCCAAAACATATCACCAATCCCATAATTCTTAATTAGTCAACTCAAATGTTGCCATGACTTTGGAATATCTATTTCACCCAGTGAAAAGTTTTGAAATTATTTTCATTAACCATCCTCTCTGTATTGAACAAAAAAAGTCTGAAATCAGAAATATAATATAGCTAATTAATTTTTTTTTGATTTACTAAAATTATCTTTCTGTTTTGCTGAAACTGATTTACAATTCACGATTGCAGTATAATAAGGTAGACTATGACAAAGTGAAATTAAAGTGTTCATTTTTTTTTTTTTTTTGCAACTGAAAGTGTGTTTTTTCTCTCTACAAAATGAAACTTGAAAGTTGCAAAAAATATGGGTACAGAAATAAGTCAAATCTAACTCTTTTTTACAATTTGTCAGAGTATTCCTCATTTTACTGCAGGAAATTTCTCTGAAAGAAATCTTTGCAGAATGGTGAGTAGATTGATTACATGTTTCTTTCATTATTTTATTACAGTTTTTCCCACCCAACAAATTCTTGTGAGATTTGGCTGTTATTTCTAGCATGCGGCTAGCCTGCTTGAAGGATATAGGGAGGGGAGGAGGTTGGGGTAATTTTTCATTTTTTTGAAAAATTGAAACATTACAAACTATTTTTTTTTCAGTATTTTTCTACATATTTACCCCACAAGAAAATTTTTGGGAAAAGGGGAAAATGAAGAAATTGGGGGAATCGAAATTCTGAAGTTGCAATTTGCGCAATTTTTTTTTTCAGAATTGGAATCTCCATAGTCGAAAACGTGGGTTTCCGTAAAAAAAAAAAAATTTAAGGGTGGGGAGGGGTTGCATTATGTCTCCATCATGTGCACCAAGTATTTATTGCATGACCAACTGCAGAAATCACTGCACACCACTGATATTAGACGAGTGAAACAATTATGAGAACGGAACCAAGGGATAAGCCCTACTTTCCAGGAATTACCAGGTACGTCATCTAGTACATATACATATATATATATATAATTATAATAAAGGGTTATTTGCAACAAGTTGCTTAAACCACATACTGAAAATATTAGAAATAGCAGTCAAAGGGCTACTATTTTTTTTACTACAAAAATAAGTCTCCACAAACAACAGTATATGTAACTCATATATGGTAAAAGAAGAAAGGAAAATAGCGAAACCACACAGTCTAATGGATTAATTATGGACGATCGTTTCTGGATTAGAATCGAAAAGTTCATTTCCTTATCAACATCATAATCAACATGATATTTCCCATAAATCTAGAAATGCTAGGAAAAACTTACCTCCTATATTCGATCAAGCGACATTGAAAGATATAAGAGTCCGCTAGCATATCCACATTTATATAGACAAAGGAATTTGATTTTAGTAAATTAATTATATTTCACCCTTTATCTCTCTCTCTCTCTCTCCATATATATATATATATAATATATATATGATATAATAATAATAATAATATAATGATGATATATATATATATATATATATATATATATTATATATATATGGAGAGTTTACGAAGGAAAACCAAAAGATGAAGACAGGTGGTGTAGAAAACAAACAGATGTATTAGTATAATGCTCAGGAATAGTAAAAGTCTTTTACGTTTTTCGAGCCTATGCTCTTCTACAGAAAGGGACACAGATATATATATATATATATATATCTTCTAAGTTCATTTACAGGAAACATTTTTGAATATGCATATAAAAGGTCCTATTTTATTATGTCAGCTACAGTCTAATGATATCAACTGGCAATAGTAGTTTCTTGGGTTTGCACCGAGCTGTGCCAATA
Source organism: Octopus sinensis (assembly GCF_006345805.1). Lineage (NCBI taxonomy): Eukaryota > Metazoa > Mollusca > Cephalopoda > Octopoda > Octopodidae > Octopus > Octopus sinensis. Next base: position 32,004,014 of record NC_043017.1, on the reverse strand, counting down.
TAATGTAGGAAAAATATAATAATAATAATAATAATAATAATAATAATAATAATAATAATAATAATAAAAATAATAATAATAACCTAACTCAGATACCAGGAAACCCAAAAATGGCAGAAATTCAAAAGATAGTGCTCATGGGAACTGCTCATATCCTACACAAAATACTTTCTATGTAATCTTAAGGTTTAAAACAAACATAATTTTCGGGTTTTTTTTTCTTTTTTCTTTTAGACATTCACTAGTACAACACCAAAAACCCAAATATATGGCACACTAGGTATAACAACAACATGAACTTCCAACCTGCTGTCTCTTGAGGTCTCTGGGTGAGACTTGGAGCCAACTTGTACAAATATAAAGCAAAAGTCAAACATAGAATAATAACAATAATAATAATAATAATAATAATAATAATAATAATAATAATAATAATAATAATAATGATAATAATAATAATAATAAATAATAATAATAACAACAACAACAACAACAACAACAATAATAATCCTTGGGGTTTTAAAAAATAAGTACCAATGAACATTGGGGTCAATGTAATCGACTTAACCCCTCCCGTGAAATTGCTGGCCTTGTGCCAAAATTTGAAACCAATATTTTGCACTCATATTGTTTCAGTAACCTTGAAATCATTTCCAAGATATAGAATAAAATATTTTCTCAAATTTTGAAAATGTATCACAGGTGGTGCATATGGTGGCTTGTTGTGATTAACTAGGGGTGGTGTATGTGGCAGTCAATAAGTTAATTGAGGTTTAGTTGTCGTCTATTTCTGGCAGGCTGGGCAACCACCAAGAGGCTCCTTCACTGACTTCAACTAAAGATAGGTGGATAGCAATTAAGGAATATAAACTGTTTAAACCGTTCAGTATTCAGATGATTAATGCTTATAAATTCCCAATGTTTTGAATTTAATCTTGAATTACGTTGTAGCTTCAAGTGTTTGATGATGTGGTAGTTTATTGTTAGAATGACATTGTAGGGTAGGTGTGAGGGGCCAGATTGGACCAGTTTGAATGTAAAGTAGATAGACTATTTGAGCCAGAGTTAATAGAGAATCTGATGGAATTAGTGATGAGGGTCTGGGAATATAAACAATCAGGGAATATAAACTTATATATGCATAAATACATACATACATACATACATACATATATATATATATATATATGTATAAATGTGACTGCGTGTGTACCGTTGGTGATTTTTTTTCCTCCGTCTTCCCTTCTCTGGATCTTTCCTTTTCCTATGTTTCTGATGAAGAGCTCCGCTCGAAACGCTAAACCCTCCTTCTTCCCTTCCTTCCTGAGCATCCAATAATACTAGATTTGTTCCACGTCCTCGCGTTGTTTTTGTTTTCATTTTTTTATTATGATCATATTACTATATATATATATCTACATATATATATATATATATATATATATATATTATATATAATATAATAATAATGATAATATAATATAAATAATGACAAGAGCAATCAGAGAGGGCAAAACTCTGCCAGAAAGTGGGGCTTATCCCTTGTTCCATTCTCATAATTGTTTCACTAGTCCAATTGATTTACTTTGAGGATGAGAATATTGCTAATGTTTCAGGCAGTACTCCACAACAACACATCATCATCATCATCATTTAACGTCCATTGTCCATGCTGGCATGGGTTGGACGGTGTGGCCAGGGCTGGCACACTGGAAAGCTGCACCAGGCTCCAGTCTGATTTGGCATAGTTCTCTATGGCTGGATGCCCTTCCTAATGCTAACCACTCCGAGAGTGTAATGGGTGCTTTTTTTTACATGCCACCAGAGGGTACCATTTGAATGACACTGGTATCTGCCATGACACTGCGTTTTTGCTTAGCTTGATGGGTCTTCTCAAGCATGACATAATGCCAAGGGCCTTGGTCATTACCTCCATGGGACCCAACACTCAAAAGGAACTCAGTTAACTAATATGTATTCAGTTTCCTCTGTAATGATCTTCCACCCATGAAGAGTTTCAACTGAAGTGAATGATTTTTAAAACCTTTTCCTGTCAAACCAGGTGCAGGAGTGGCTGTGTGGTAAATAGCTTGTTTACCAACCACATGGTTCCGGGTTCAGTCCCACTGCATGGCACCTTGGGCAAGTGTCTTCTACTATAGCCTCGGGCCGACCAAAGCCTTGTGAGTGGATTTGGTAGACGGAAACTGAAAGAAGCACGTCGTATATATGTGTGTATATATATATATATATATAAGTAATACTAAGCAATAAGGGTTCAGCAACGAATTGCCTTACCACATACCGAATTTAGAAATAGCAGTCAAAGGGTTATAGCTATTTCTTCTACTAAAAAGGGAGATCTCAGTAGAATCCAATTGCTGTTTCTACTGAGATCTCCCTTTTTAGTAGAAGAAATAGCTATAACCTTTGACTGCTATTTCTAAATTCGGTATGTGGTAAGGCAATCGTTGCTGAACCCTTATTGCTTAGTATTACTTAATTTTCCTCAAATGAGGCTTTTACATGCCGAAGACTACTTGGTGTAATTGATAATTATTCCAAATTAATTAATTTCACCCTTCATTATTACGGATAACCATATTTTATCTCAGTAGATGAAACGCATCTTGTTTTGGCTAAACGCGGGTGGGAGGGGCTGTTGACACAATCGTTTCATTCACAAATTTGAATTCGGTGATACTAGTTGAGGATTCTGGCTCGCTCTGATACTGAGTTGAGTTGGTACCTCCTAGTATCTCAAAATTCAATATAATCATTTATGATTATAGTATTCCACGCTGAAGAGAAAAGAAGTTTCGGTAAGATAGAATTATTAATATTTAATATTTAATATTTTAATTTATGCTTTCCTAAAACTTGATTTCGAAACGTACGTCCGTGGATAACTTTAAAAATGTTTGATAGATTGCGGTTAATTCATTCTCTCTTACCTGTTTGTGTCATCCTTCCAATTGCTGTTTCTACTGAGATCTCCCTTTTAGTAGAAGAAATAGCTATAACCCTTTGACTGCTATTTCTAAATTCGGTATGTGGTAAGGCAATTCGTTGCTGAACCCTTATTGCTTAGTATTACTTAAATTTTCCTCAAATGAGGCTTTTACATGCCGAAGACTACTTGGTGTAATTGATAATTATTCCAAATTAATTAATTTCACCCTTCATTATTACGGATAACCATATTTTATCTCAGTAGATGACTACAGCATCTTGTTTTGGCTACACGCGGGTGGGAAGGGCTGTTGACACAATCGTTTCATTCACAAATTTGAATCGGTGATACTAGTTGAGGATTCTGGCTCGCTCTGATACTGAGTTGGAGTTGGTACCTCCTAGTATCTCAAAATTCAATATATATCATTATGATTATAGTATTCCACGCTGAAGAGAAAAGAAGTTTCGGTAAGATAGAATTATTAATATTAATATTTAATATTTTAATTCTTATGCTTTCCTAAAACTTGATTTCGAAACGTACGTCCGTGGATAACTTTAAAAATGTTGATAGATTGCGGTTAATTCATTCTCTCTTACCTGTTTGGTCAGCCTTCCAATGCTGTTTCTACTGAGATCTCCCTTTTTAGTAGAAGAAATAGCTATAAACCTTTGACTGCTATTTCTAAATTCGGTATGTGGTAAGGCAATTCGTTGCTGAACCCTTATTGCTTAGTATTACTTAAATTTTCCTCAAATGAGGCTTTTACATGCCGAAGACTACTTGGTGTAATTGATAATTATTCCAAATTAATTAATTTCACCCTTCATTATTACGGATAACCATATTTTATCTCAGTAGATGACTACAGCATCTTGTTTTGGCTACACGCGGGTGGGAAGGGCTGTTGACACAATCGTTTCATTCACAAATTTGAATTCGGTGATACTAGTTGAGGATTCTGGCTCGCTCTGATACTGAGTTGAGTTGGTACCTCCTAGTATCTCAAAATTCAATATATAATCATTTATGATTATAGTATTCCACGCTGAAGAGAAAAGAAGTTTCGGTAAGATAGAATTATTTAATATTTAATATTTAATATTTTAATTCTTATGCTTCCAAAACTTGATTTCGAAACGTACGTCGTGGATAACTTTAAAAATGTTTGATAGATTGCGGTTAATTCATTCTCTCTTACCTGTTTGTGTCAGCCTTCAATTGCTGTTTCTACTGAGATCTCCCTTTTTAGTAGAAGAAATAGCTATAACCCTTTGACTGCTATTTCTAAATTCGGTATGTGGTAAGGCAATTCGTTGCTGAACCCTTATTGCTTAGTATTACTTAAATTTTCTCAAATGAGGCTTTTACATGCCGAGACTACTTGGTGTAATTGATAATTATTCCAAATTAATTAATTTCACCCTTCATTATTACGGATAACCATATTTTATCTCAGTAGATGACTACAGCATCTTGTTTTGGCTACACGCGGGTGGGAAGGGGCTGTTGACACAATCGTTTCATTCACAAATTTGAATTCGGTGATACTAGTTGAGGATTCTGGCTCGCTCTGATACTGAGTTGAGTTGGTACCTCCTAGTATCTCAAAATTCAATATATAATCATTTATGATTATAGTATTCCACGCTGAAGAGAAAAGAAGTTTCGGTAAGATAGAATTATTTAATATTTAATATTTAATATTTTAATTCTTATGCTTTCCTAAAACTTGATTTCGAAACGTACGTCCGTGGATAACTTTAAAAATGTTTGATAGATTGCGGTTAATTCATTCTCTCTTACCTGTTTGTGTCAGCCTTCCAATTGCTGTTTCTACTGAGATCTCCCTTTTTAGTAGAAGAAATAGCTATAACCCTTTGACTGCTATTTCTAAATTCGGTATGTGGTAAGGCAATTCGTTGCTGAACCCTTATTGCTTAGTATTACTTAAATTTTCCTCAAATGAGGCTTTTACATGCCGAAGACTACTTGGTGTAATTGATAATTATTCCAAATTAATTAATTTCACCCTTCATTATTACGGATAACCATATTTTATCTCAGTAGATGACTACAGCATCTTGTTTTGGCTACACGCGGGTGGGAAGGGGCTGTTGACACAATCGTTTCATTCACAAATTTGAATTCGGTGATACTAGTTGAGGATTCTGGCTCGCTCTGATACTGAGTTGAGTTGGTACCTCCTAGTATCTCAAAATTCAATATATAATCATTATGATTATAGTATTCCACGCTGAAGAGAAAAGAAGTTTCGGTAAGATAGAATTATTTAATATTTATATTTAATATTTTAATTCTTATGCTTTCCTAAAACTTGATTTCGAAACGTACGTCCGTGGATAACTTTAAAAATGTTTGATAGATTGCGGTTAATTCATTCTCTCTTACCTGTTTGTGTCAGCCTTCCAATGCTGTTTCTACTGAGATCTCCCTTTTTAGTAGAAGAAATAGCTATAACCCTTTGACTGCTATTTCTAAATTCGGTATGTGGTAAGGCAATTCGTTGCTGAACCCTTATTGCTTAGTATTACTTAAATTTTCCTCAAATGAGGCTTTTACATGCCGAAGACTACTTGGTGTAATTGATAATTATTCCAAATTAATTAATTTCACCCTTCATTATTACGGATAACCATATTTTATCTCAGTAGATGACTACAGCATCTTGTTTTGGCTACACGCGGGGGGAAGGGGCTGTTGACACAATCGTTTCATTCACAAATTTGAATTCGGTGATACTAGTTGAGATTCTGGCTCGCTCTGATACTGAGTTGAGTTGGTACTCCTAGTAGTATCTCAAAATTCAATATATAATCATTTATGATTATAGTATTCCACGCTGAAGAGAAAAGAAGTTTCGGTAAGATAGAATTATTTAATATTTAATATTTAATATTTTAATTCTTATGCTTTCCTAAAACTTGATTTCGAAACGTACGTCCGTGGATAACTTTAAAAATGTTTGATAGATTGCGGTTAATTCATTCTCTCTTACCTGTTTGTGTCAGCCTTCCAATTGCTGTTTCTACTGAGATCTCCCTTTTTAGTAGAGAAATAGCTATATAACCCTTTGATGCTATTTCTAAATTCGGTATGTGGTAAGGCAATTCGTTGCTGAACCCTTATTGCTTAGTATTACTTAAATTTTCCTCAAATGAGGCTTTTACATGCCGAGACTACTTGGTGTAATTGATAATTATTCCAAATTAATTACCCCTTCATTATTACGGATAACCATATTTTATCTCAGTAGATGACTACAGCATCTTGTTTTGGCTACACGCGGGTGGGAAGGGGCTGTTGACACAATCGTTTCATTCACAAATTTGAATTCGGTGATACTAGTTGAGGATTCTGGCTCGCTCTGATACTGAGTTGAGTTGGGTACCCTCCTAGTATCTCAAAATTCAATATATAATCATTTATGATTATAGTATTCCACGCTGAAGAGAAAAGAAGTTTCGGTAAGATAGAATTATTTAATATTAATATTTAATATTTTAATTCTTATGCTTTCCTAAAACTTGATTTCGAAACGTACGTCCGTGGATAACTTTAAAAATGTTTGATAGATTGCGGTTAATTCATTCTCTCTTACCTGTTGTGTCAGCCTTCCAATTGCTGTTTCTACTGAGATCTCCCTTTTTAGTAGAAGAAATAGCTTAAACCCTTTGACTGCTATTTCTAAATTCGGTATGTGGTAAGGCAATTCGTTGCTGAACCCTTATTGCTTAGTATTACTTAAATTTTCCTCAAATGAGGCTTTTACATGCCGAAGACTACTTGGTGTAATTGATAATTATTCCAAATTAATTAATTTCACCCTTCATTATTACGGATAACCATATTTTATCTCAGTAGATGACTACAGCATCTTGTTTTGGCTACACGCGGGTGGGAAGGGCTGTGTGACACAATCGTTTCATTCACAAATTTGAATTCGGTTGATACTAGTGAGGATTCTGGCTCGCTCTGATACTGAGTGAGTTGGTACCTCCTAGTATCTCAAAATTCAATATATAATCATTTATGATTATAGTATTCCACGCTGAAGAGAAAAGAAGTTTCGGTAAGAGATGAATTATTTAATATTTAATATTTAATATTTTAATTCTTATGCTTTCCTAAAACTTGATTTCGAAACGTACGTCCGTGGATAACTTTAAAAATGTTGATAGATTGCGGTTTATTCATTCTCTTACCGTTTGTGTCAGCCTTCCAATTGCTGTTTCTACTGAGATCTCCCTTTTTAGTAGAGAAGAAATATAACCCTTTGACTGCTGCTATTTCTAAATTCGGTATGTGGTAAGGCAATTCGTTGCTGAACCCTTATTGCTTAGTATTACTTAAATTTTCCTCAAAGAGGCTTTTACATGCCGAAGACTACTTGGTGTATTGATAATTAATTATTCCAAATAATTAATTTCACCCTTCATTATTACGGATAACCATATTTTATCTCAAGTAGATGACTACAGCATCTGGTTTGGCTACACGCGGTGGGAGGGGCTGTTGACACAATCGTTCATTCACAAATTTGAATTCGTGTGATACTAGTTGAGGATCTGGCTCGCTCTGATACTGAGTTGAGTTGGTACCTCCTAGTATCTCAAAATTCAATATATAATCATTTATGATTATAGTATTCCACGCTGAAGAGAAAAGAAGTTTCGGTAAGATAGAATTATTTAATATTTAATATTTAATATTTTAATTCTTATGCTTTCCTAAAACTTGATTTCGAAACGTACGTCCGTGGATAACTTTAAAAATGTTTGATAGATTGCGGTTAATTCATTCTCTCTTACCTGTTTGTGTCAGCCTTCCAATTGCTGTTTCTACTGAGATCTCCCTTTTTAGTAGAAGAAATAGCTATAACCCTTTGACTGCTATTTCTAAATTCGGTATGTGGTAAGGCAATTCGTTGCTGAACCCTTATTGCTTAGTATTGCTTAAATTTTCCTCAAATGAGGCTTTTACATGCCGAAGACTACTTGGTGTAATTGATAATTATTCCAAATTAATTAATTTCACCCTTCATTATTACGGATAACTATATATATATATATATATATACGTGTGCATGTATGTTTATATGTCTGTGTTTGTCCCCCCAACATTGCTTGACAAGCGGTTCGGCAAAAAAGACCAATAGAATAAGTACTGGGCTTACAAAGAATAAGTCCCGGGGTCGAGTTGCTCGATTAAAGGCGGTGCTCCAGCATGGGCGCAGTCAAATGACTGAAACAAGTAAAGAGAGTATATATGTGTATGTGTGTTTGTGTATGTGTCTTGACAACTGGTGCTTCTGTGTTTACGTCCCTGTAACTTAGCGGTTCAGCGAAAGCAACTGATTGAATAAGTATCAGGCTTTAACAAAAGAAAAAAAATATTGGGGTTGATTCATTTAACGGAAGATTCTTCAAGGTGTTGCCCCAGCATGGCCACATTATAATGACTAAAGCAAGTTACAGATAAAAGGATAAACCAATTTATTTATTATATGTTTGCATTGTGAGTGGATTTGGTAGACGGAAACTGAAAGAAGCCTGTCGTATATATGTATATATATATATGTATGTGTGTGTGTTTGTGTGTCTGTGTTTGTCCCCCTAGCATTGCTTGACAACCGATGCTGGTGTGTTTACATCCCCGTCACTTAGCGGTTCAGCAAAAGAGACCGATAGAATAAGTACTGGGCTTACAAAAAGAATAAGTCCCGGAGTCGATTTGCTTGACCAAAGGCGGTGCTCCAGCATGGCCGCAGTCAAATGACTGAAACAAGTAAAAGAGTAAAAGAGTATTGCTTTATCAGTTGAGTTTGATTTCAAAGAGTTCCCAGGACCGATTGGTGATATGACATAAGTGCTTGCAACAGACAGGACCCTGCTACAGAAACCCAAGGGTCTAGTGGTGTTGTTAAACTAGGTAACTCTTCAGGAACAACATTGACTTTGTTAATCTCACCAATCCTGTAGGACTTGTGAAAACTTGGGGCTCAGATCTTTCTGGCAGGCCAAACCATTGATAAATAAACTAATTTTTAAAAAAAGGAATTAGAAGAAAGAATCTCTGGTGTTCAAATAATATTGAAAATATCCATTGAGAAAAATTTGTCAAATCATAATCAAAACAGGATAAAATAACTGTTTATGGAATTGTATAGCTGTTATTGGTTTTTTGGTTATTACAATGATGATGATGATGATGGAGATGGTGATGGTGATAAAGGCGATGACAAAAATAAATTGATTGGTGTTGTTGGGTAGCTATTGTCGGAAGACAGCTGGAAATATCTGCATGTGCTTTGTTTAGTGCAACAAACAAAAACAGACACTTATGACGATGACGTTGGCGATGGTTTTCGTTAGAATGCTTCGGGGCAAACTGAATTTCTAGTAAAACAAACATGCTTGAACACATGATGGCTTACTAAATAAGGATTATAACAACAACAACAAGAACAAGAACAACAACAATAATAATAATAATAATACTAATAATAACAATAAGAATAATAATAATAATAGTAATAACAATATTAACAATAACAATAATAATAATCATAATAATAATAATAATAATTATAATAATAATAATAATAATAATAACAACAATAACAATAATAACAATAATAATAATAATAATAATAATAATAATAATAAAAATAATGATAATAATAACAATAATAATAATAATAATAATAATAATAAAAATAATAATAATAACAATAACAATAACAATAACAATAATAACAACAACAATAAAATAATAATAATAATAATAATAATAATAAAATAATAATAATAAAAATAATAAAAATAATAACAATAACAATAATAACAACAATTAAAAAAAAATAATAATAAAAATAATAATAATAATAATATAAAAATAATAATAACAATAACAATAACAATAACAATAATAATAACAACAATAAAAAAATAATAATATAAAAATAATAATAATAAAAATAATAATAATAAAAATAATAATAAAATAATAATAAAAATAACAATAATAATGATAATAATAATAATAATATTTATAATAATAATAATAATAATGAATGTGGATGATGATGATTACAGCATGGAGAGTTTGTTATTTAGTAATTGCCTTGGAACATAATTGAAAAATATTTTTCCGATTGCATGTAACCACAGTGAATAAATAAACAGACTGAGCTAGTCACCTGCTTAGTCAATTAGGTAATACGGAAATTGCTAGATCAAATGTCTGGCATAGCAACCCCATCATCAACTGTTGCGAGGGCAAAAGAGATAAAGTATAGGGAGGAGGGAATTACAAAGGGTCCAAATTGTTGGACTTCTTCTAAAACTTATATAGAAGATTTCGTTTTTGGATTTGGTTTGCAAGATTCTTTATATGAGTTCGTGTGTTGAAGCATATTCTGTTGTGTCTGGGGAGAGTCATTTTCTTTTTATGCCTTATAATATATAACACACTCACTGGTAAAATTTCCACTTTGTTTTCTTATCTTCATTTTCCTAAAATTTTCGTTGCGTAGGAGCGGCTGTGTGGTAAGTAGCTTGCTAACCAACCACATGGTTTCGGCTTCAGTCCCACTGCGTGGCAACTTGGGCAAGTGTCTTCTGCTATAGCCCCGGGCCGACCAATGCCTTGTGAGTGGATTTGGTAGACGGAAACTGAAAGAAGCCTGTCGTATATATGTATATATATATTATATATATATATATATATATATGTATGTGTGTATGTTTGTCCCCCTAGCATTGCTTGACAACCGATGCTGGTGTGTTTACGTCCCCGTCACTTAGCGGTTTGGCAAAAAGAGACCAATAGAATAAGTACTGGGCTTACAAAGAATAAGTCCCGCGGTCGATCTGCTCGACTAAAGGTGGTGCTCCAGCAGGGCCGCAGTCAAATGACTGAAACAAGTAAAAGAGTAAAGAGTAAAAGAGTCTTGCAACCTTTTAAAATAAAAAAAAATTTTAAAAGTGGAAATTTTACCGGTGAATGTGTTAGATTATAAGGCATAAAAACAAAATGACTCTACCCAGACACAACAGAATTATATAGAAGATTTATAATTTAATCCATTGGGAATGGATTAATCAAGATGTGATTCGGTTCAACATTGTACCTGGAAGTACTGACGGTATATCCCTAGTGAACAAATCAAGGAGTGAGCCTCTGTACTTTGTGATTTGATGGCCCCTTGGGAATGGTTTGCGAGGGATTTGGAAACCAGGAACAGCTAGATGACAATTAACAGTGAATATAACAATGAATTTGGGGTGAGCTGCTATGCGTTCATCAAGGTTCAGTTCTTAGTCCTGTTCTATTTATTATAATCCTCCAGGTAAGTGCTTTTCAACCATTGTTTACCTATAGACCCCTTTGATTCCTGTTTTACTCAGGTGAGCTCTCATAACCATTCAACATTTAAAAAAATCCTATTATATTTTTATAATTAAAAATTATTAGGAATTGTATAAAAAAAAAAAAAATACTTTGTGTATTGTAGGAATATATTCAATTTATTACAGACTAGCACCATGACCCGGCAACGCCAGGTCATGGTGCTAGTGCATACAGCTGCGTGCGGGCACACATACACGTGAGTATTGTCCAAATCTCTGACAAATTACATACATCTAGATGGCATTCAGTTTTGGGCATTTTGATTGGGTTTTGGATAGAAAATTCACAGAAAAGTCACTTCTATTGATTTTTAATGGCCTTGTGGGGCTACTGGGGAAATGTAAAGATGTGCACGACTACCCTTGGATGGTTTTGAATGACCATAGAAAGTGCAAGCCCTCTAACTGAAACATTGTGGATTTGTATAAAGGACACACACACAGACATTTTGCCATTTATATACAGAGAGATAAATTTTAACAATATGATGGCTTGGGATAAAAACTGGCCCTTTCTCATCTTCTGTGAGGAATATCAAATATCTTCATGCACTACCTGCCTGATAAGAATCTCAGACACTCCCATGTCTCTGGCAATGGACCTGATTAACTTGGAGGGATCGTTGACAATCATTGCCTGGATCTCACCAACAAATTCAGGAGTTCTTTTTTTATCAAAATGATCAGAGTGAGTTTAGCAAGCTGCTATATGTTCATAATTACCATTAGACTCATCCAACTCTTTCCGAATCCTCAGCACTGTCCTCAGATTGACACCGAAACACTTTGAAATGCTCATATTGGAGCTTTTGGCACGAATGCCAAACAGTACAGCATGTCATTTCCAAATGTCTGGCAAAGTGAATTGCGTCATGGTGCTGA
>NC_043017.1:31976741-31986741 GCF_006345805.1 Octopus sinensis | reverse complement strand
ACGATGACGATGACGACGACGACGGCAACGAAGACGATGATGAAGAGAAAGATGACGATGATGATGATGATGACGACGACGATGATGATGACGACGACGGCGACGAAGACGATGATGAAGAGGAAGATGACGATGATGATGATGATGATGATGATGATGATGATGATGATAAAGATGAAGATGATGATGATGACGACAACGATGACAATGACGACGACGACGGCGACGAAGACGATGATGAAGAGGAAGTTGATGATGATGACGATGATGATGATGATGATGATGATGATGATGATGATGATTTTCCATCGCGTATCGAGTGACATGATATCTTTCCTATTGCTAACCATTGCGTTTTTTTTTTTTCATCTCAAATAATAATCTATTGTTATTCTATTGGTGTTTAAGTGGAAACTGCCGAGACTGTTGTTATTTAGCTGTGCATTATTTACAGACATTGTAAACAAATGCATCGAAGCCCCCCGAAGAAACTGTATTCATAGCTCCTCTCCTGAGTGACACTTAGAACTAAATCAGTTAGACAGATCTGATTAGAGAAATATGTAAGTCGCAACATTTGGAAAAGTGAGAAAATATTTGGAAAAAAAATAAACGGGACAGGTGCAAAAAGAATCAGATAGTGTTTGAACTTGTTACATCTCTTTGAAATCTTCCCCTCTCATAAGTTTTAACATCTTTTTTCTAAATAATGTTTATACACGGAAACTCTTTATTTAAAGTTCTTTAAATCCACAAAACAAACACTTTATTTGCGTTTTATTTATCTTTTTTATTTATTTATTCTTTTGTCTTATTGTATGTTTGTTTATTGATGTTTGATTCCAATCGTTTTGACTCTGTGTGTTTATCTCTATTGTTTGTTTACTGATCTGTTGCTTGTGTCTTTATTCTTCCTCCTATTCGTAAAGTTGAAGTAATATTTAGTGTCATTCAAAACAGAAGACTCTCTCAAAGTGTTTCTACTTTCAGTGCAGTTGCTTTGCCAAAAACCTGTAACTTAGTATTCATTTATCTGCTTATTAAAGACATATAAATCTTGTTAATTCCTATCCGGATTCTCAGTAATTGCAGCTGGAACCTTGTGGTTACAGGGACAGCAACAGCAACAACAGTAATAACAGAACTGAGCATTTTCAGCTAAATGTTGCAGAAATGCTACATAAATAGGCGCAGGAGTGGCTGTGTGGTAAGTAGCTTGCCTACCAACTACATGGTTCCGGGTTCAGTCCCACTGTGTGGCACCTTGGGCAAGTGTCTTCTACTATAGCCTCGGGCCGACCAAAGCCTTGTGAGTGGATTTGGTAGACGGAAACTGAAAGAAGCCTGTCATATATATGCATATATATATATATATGTGTGCGTGTATGTTTGTGTGTCTGTGTCTGTCCCCCTAGCATTGCTTGACAACCTATGCTGGTGTGTTTATGTCCCCGTCATTTAGCGGTTCGGCAAAAAGAGACCGATAGAATAAGTACTGGGCTTACAAAAAATAAGTCCCGGGGTCGATTTGCTCGACTAAAGGTGGTGCTCCAGCATGGCCGCAGTCAAATGACTGAAACAAGTAAAAGAGAGAAAGAGAAAAGAGAGATAAATGCTGTTTATCTCCAGGTGAAACCTGTTTGAGTAAACCTATGATCAAGGGAGTTCCAGCCTTGACAAGCCTATCGATTTCCTCTGTGCATGAAATGCAAGGCCACATTGTCTAACATATTTCCTAATACTGGTACTTTATTTATCGACCCCGAAAGGATGAAAGGCAAAGTCGACCTCGGCGGAATTTGAACTCAGAACGTAGCAGCAGATGAAATACCTATTTCTTTATTACCCACAAGGGGCTAAACATAGAGGGGACAAACAAGGACAGACATAGGTATTAAGTCGATTACATCGACCCCAGGGCGGGACTGGTACTTAATTTATCGACCCCGAAAGGATGAAAGGCAAAGTCGACCTCATGGAATTTGAACTCAGAACGTAGCAGCAGACGAAATACCTATTTCTTTATTACCCACAAGGGGCTAAACATAGAGGGGACAAACAAGGACAGACATAGGTATTAAGTCGATTACATCGACCCCAGTGCGGGACTGGTACTTAATTTATCAACCCCAAAAGGATGAAAGGCAAAGTTGACCTCGGCGGAATTTGAACTCAGAACGTAACAGCAGACGAAATACTGCTAAGCATTTCACCCGGGGTGCTAACGTTTCTGCCAGCTTGCCGGTATAACTCCTTTTTGCCAGCTGAGTAGAGATGGAGCAATGTGAAGTGTCTTGCTCAAGAACACAATGCACCTCCGGAAATTGAACTCGCAACCTTACAACTCTGCGCCAAATGCTCTAACCATTAAGCCACAGCTTCCCTCTTTCATTTGCTCAAGTAGAATCTCCCATATTGATTCGGATAACGCTTCCATATCAAACTGCATAGAGTTTCCCTCATTAGCCCTCGCTAATCTAATCAAGTGTAATAACAATGGATATCTCTTCCTCTATTGCCAATTGCTTTAATACTTCAATGATAAACATCTCTAATTAGGAGGAAGAAAAAAAAGAAGAAAAACAAGCAATTTACTATGATTAGCATATTTCTATGAAATCACTGCATTTGATTGATTCCCTTCTGTTAATTATTATAGCTTTGGAAACAGAAAGGAAAACGAGATAATTTTATGTCTTTGTGAGTGAACGAGTGGGTGGGAGTCTGAGGGAAAAAAACATTCAACACTTCGCATTCTTTGAATGCCCGACCATATTTCAATCTGATGTATTCGAACTGCAAGTTTTCCAATTGTGGTGCCATGGGTGGGTTTTAAATAATGGACTCCTTGGGCCCTCAATCTGCTGACAGTTTTAGTTACCACACAAGATTATCAAAATGATAACATTTCAATAGTGATAGCAATTATTATCTCTGAGTCTTCTTGGGTTTGTCTTGTAGCAGTAGTAGTAGTAGTAGTAGTTGTAGTAGTAGTAGTAGTAGCAGTAGCAGTAGTAGTGATGGTGGTGATGGTAGTGGTGGTGGTGGTAGTAGTAGTAGTAGTGGCACAGGTGGTGGTGGTGGTGGTGATTGCACTAGTAGTAGTTGTAGTAGGAGCAGCAGCAGCAGTAGCAGTAGTAGTAGTTGTAGTAGGAGCAGCAGCAGTAGCATCAGCAGCAGCAGCAGCAGCAGCAGCAGCAGCAGTAGTAGTAGTAGTAGTAGTAGTAGTAGTAGTGGTAGTAGTGGTAGTGGTGGTGGTGGTGGTTGAGGTGAAGGTGAGCTTGGTGGCAGTGCTGGTGGCTTTGGGTTGCTACAGTATGTCACCTCTAATGCTAGTAGTAGTAGTAGTTGTTGTAGTAATAGTAGTAGTTATAGTAGTGGTGATGGTGGTGGTGGTGGGATGACGATGATCTTGGTTGTGATGCTGGTGGCTTTTGGTTACCGAAGTATGTCACCTCTAATAGTAGTGGTAGCAGTAGCAGTAGTAGTGGTGGTGATGGTAGTGGTGGTAGTAGTAGTAGTGGCAGAGGTGGTGGTGGTGATTGCACTAGTAGTAGTTGTAGTAGTAGCAGTAGCAGTAGTAATGGTAGTGGTGGTGGTGGTAGTAGTAGTAGTGGCAGAGGTGGTGGTGGTGGTGATTGCACTAGTAGTAGTAGTAGTAGTAGTAGTACCAGGAGCAGCAGTAGTAGTAGTAGTAAGTGACGGCTTTACTGAGGAGCGCTAATCTAATTACAGGCCATCATTAAACCTCTAATAACGATCGTTTGCGTTGTCTTCTTCGTCCTGCTTGATTACAATAACTCATGAAAGGTAATGATTTTTTCTCTTCACAACTTCTTCTAATTCATTTTAAAGGGAATTTTTCCTGGTTCACCAGATTAAGTACATCATCATCATCATCATCATCGTTTAACGTCCGTTTTCCACGCTAGCATGGGTTGTTGGATGGTTCGACCGGGGTATGGGAAGCCAGGGGCTGCACCAGGCTCCAGTCTGATCTGGCAGAGTTTCTACAGCTGGATGCCCTTCCTAATGCCAACCACTCCATGAGTGTAGTGGGTGCTTTTTACGTGTCACTGGCACAGGGGCCAGGCGAGGCTGGCAGCGGCCACGATCAGTTGGAGCTTTTAACGTGCTACCGGCACGGAAGCCAGCCAACATTTGACTTATTTGCTGAGATAAATTATTGTAAGTTTTCCTTTTGTGTAAGAGGTCCACATTGAAGATAGTTGAGAGAAAAGATTAACCAAAGATGAAGAAGAGATAATAGCACAGAAGATTCAGACTTAGCCACGGAATTAAAAGGTCTACTTGTCAATGGTTTGGAACTGGATTTGTTGCAGGGACGTAAACAAACCAGCATCGGTTGTCAATTGATGGCAGCAGGGACAAGCAGAGACAAACACACACACACATACAAATAAATATATATACATATATACAATGGGCTTCTTTCAGTTTCCATCTACCAAATGTACTCCCAAGACTTTGGTCAGCTCGAGGCTATAGTAGAAGAGACTTGTCCAAGGTGCAATGCAGTGGGACTGAACCTGGAACCATGTTGTTGGGAAGCAAGCTTCTTAACACACAGCCATGCCTGCTCCTATACAATTAGTATTATTATGAATTATTATTTTAGCCCTGAGTAATGAGGTAAACTGGCAGAATTCTTTATTAGAATGCCAGACAAAATGCTTAGTAGCATTTCATCTGTCTTTGCATTTGGAGTTCAAATTCTGCTGAGGTCAACTTGGCCTTTCATCTTTTTGGGGTTGATAAGATAAGTACCAGTTGAATGCACAAAGCTGGCAATTTTAAGTGAGGTGTTAAGTTGAGTACTTCAACCCAATTGGTCATCTGATACTTAGTTTGATCAATCGCAAAAGAATGGAAGTTGACCTTGGTGGCATTTGATCTCAGGATGTGAAGAATCAGATGAAATACCAGCAAGCATTTCGTCCAGAATACTAAGAATTCTGCCAACTCCCTACCCTATTGGTTCCTCACTGTAATAATATTGTTGAGCTGAGTAAATAAAGTTCTGACGGTTGATTATATCATGTCTAGTGACCAGTCAGTGCTTATTCTAGTGACCCTGGAAGGATGAAAGGTGATGCCAGCCTCAGCACTATTTGATCTCTGGATGCAAAGATTCAGAAGTAATACCACTAATTACTGTGTCTGATGTGTTAATGATTCTTCAAATCCACCACCTTAATAATTAACAAAATAATTGCTTCAGATTTTAGCACAAAGCCATCAATTTTAAGTGAGGGTTTAAGTTGAGTACTTCAACTCGATTGGTCATCTGATATTTATTTTGGTCCATCGTGAAAGAATGAAAGTTGACCTGAGTGGCATTTGATCTCAGGATGTGAAGAATCAGATGAAATACCAGAAGTGAGGAAGCACTCCGTCGCTTACAATTATGAGGGTTCCGGTTGATACGAATCAACGGAACAGCCTGCTCATGAAATTAACGTGTAAGTGGCTGAGCACTCCACAGACACGTGCACCCTTAACGCAGTTCTCGGGGATATTCAGCATGACACAGAGAGTGACAAGGCCGGCCCCTTGAAATACAGGTACAACAGAAACAGGAAGTAAGAGTGAGAGAAAGTTGTGGTGAAAGAGTACAGCAGGGATCATCACCATCCCTGCTGGAGCCTCGTGGAGCTTTTAGGTGTTTTCGCTCAATAAACACTCACAACGCCCGGTCTGGGAATCGAAACCGCGATCCTATGACTGCGAGTCCGCTGCCCTAACCACTGGGCCATTGTGCCTCCAAAAGATGAAATACCAGCAAGCATTTCGTCCAAAATACTAAGAATTCTGCCAACTCCCTACCCTATTGGTTCCTCACTGTAATAATATTGTTGAGCTGAGTAAATAAAGTTCTGACAGTTGAAGAACTTGATAAATTGGAGTGACTATATAGTCAATAGCTTTTATTGGTTTTACTTATTGCTTGATGACTGGTTGATAATAAATGACTGACCGAATTGATTGACTGTCAGTTTGCGACTGGCAGCTGGTGTTGGCTGATAATTAAAGTGACAAACTAGTTGACTAGAATACTGATTTTTCAGATGGTGTATTTGGCAGAATAGTGGGCTTTTGGGGGGTGGGGTAGGGTTGGGGTGGGGTTGGGGTGAGGTGGGGGTAAGAGATGTAGCTAGGGGCACCACCAGAAATTTAATAAAATCATACTTAAAAAAAAATATGAAAAGTTCAAACTGGAAATTTATGCTTCATATATTGAATAAAGAATTAAGTACAGAAGGATTTTGTATGTATGTATGTATGTATGTATGTATGTGTGTGTGTATGTATGTATGTATGTATGTATGTATGTATGCATGTATGTATGTATGTGTGTATGTGTGTGTGTATGTATGTATGTATGTATGTGTGTATGTGTGTGTGTATGTATGTATGTATGTATGTCTGTATGTATGTATGCATGTATGTATGTATGTTCGTATGTATGTATGTATGTATGTACGTACGTAGGTGTATATCATCATCATCATCATCACCATCATCATCATCGTTTAAGGTCTGCTTTCCATAGTAGCATGGGTTGTACGATTTGACTGAGGACTGGTGAACCAGATGGCTGCGTCAGGCTCCGATCTGATCTGGCAGAGTTCCAACAACTGGATACCCTTCCTAACGCCAATGTGTGTGTGTATATTCTTTTACTTACTTTAGTCATTTGACTGCAGCCATACTGGAGCACTGCTCTAAAGGGTTTTAATCAAAGAAATCAACTCCAGGGCTTATTCTTTGTAAGTCTAGTACTTATTCTATCAGTCTCATTTTGGCGAACCGCTAATTTACAGGGACATAAACACACTGGCTTCAGTTGTCTAGTAATGGTGGGGATACAAACATAGACACACACATAAATACATGCATATATACATATATATATATATATTATATATATATATATATATATATAAATATAACCCATGCTAGCATGGAAAACGGACGCTAAACGACGATGATGATGATGATGATGTATATATATATATACAATGGGATTCTTTCAGTTTCTGCCTATCAGATCCACTCACAAAGCTTTATAGTAGAAGACACTTGCCGAAGGTACCATGCTGTGGGACTGAACCTGGTATCATGCAGTTGAGAAGCAAGCTTCTTACCACACAGCCACACCTGTGTGTGTATATATATATGTATATATATGTATATATATATATATAAATATATATATAGTTTTTATTGTTTTTATACCTATTATATACATTATATTATTTTTGTAATTTACTTAATCTTTACTTTTTAATTGTTATTTTAATTTTAACTTTTCTATTATATGTAATTTTCTAGATGGTGTAATTTAATTATTCATTTTGAATTGATAAAAGGTGTTTTTTTTCTAATATTTATATATATATAGATGCAGGAGTGGCTGTGTGGTAAGTAGCTTCTTTACTGACCACATGGTTCTGGGTTCAGTCCCACTGCATGGCACCTTGGGCAAGGGTCTTTTACTATAGCCTCGGGTCGACCAAAGCCTTGTGAGTGGATTTGGTAGACGGAAACTGAAAGAAGCCTGTCGTATATACATATATATATATGTATGTATGTGTATGTGTTTGTGTGTCTGTGTTTGTCCCTCTAGCATTGCTTGACAACCGATGCTGGTGTGTTTATGTCCCCGTTACTTAGCGGTTCGGCAAAAGAGACCAATAGAATAAGTACTGGGCTCACAAAAGAATAAGTCCCAGGGTTGAGCTGCTCGATTAAAGGCGGTGCTCCAGCATGGCCGCAGTCAAATGACTGAAACA
The DNA here is from genome assembly GCF_006345805.1 of Octopus sinensis. Classification (NCBI taxonomy): domain Eukaryota; kingdom Metazoa; phylum Mollusca; class Cephalopoda; order Octopoda; family Octopodidae; genus Octopus; species Octopus sinensis. The sequence goes on along the minus strand of NC_043017.1, from coordinate 31,978,924 downwards.
AGTAAAAGAGAATATATGGGATGAAGTGACAAAGCATGATCTTTGAACTTTGAGCCTCACAGTGTGCAAAAGCTGAGACCCACAACTAAGATGGGACTGCAGCTCAGTGGTGTAATGCAGACAGAACCTTTTGAAAGCAGCTGTTGGGCGTCGGTAATGGTACTTCGGTTGGTGAGAAGGATGGCTGGGTAAGCTTGCCTTTTGAACATATGGTATCTGATTTAAAGGAACTAATGAATAAGGTGTTTCCTTACCTGTAGAATCAGTTTACAGACCACAACTGGCTGAAAACCTGTGCCATTTTAGTTCCAAATAATGTGGCAGTTGATGATTTGAACTTTAAACTTCTGGAACAGTTGTGAGGTGAGCGTCACATCTATAATTCCATTGATCCTGTGCTCAACATCAATGGAGCTGTGAATTATCCAGTTGAATTCTTGAATAGTCTAACACCACTTGGCCTCTCACCTCACAACCTCCACCTCAAGTTTGGGGCACCAGTTGTGCTCCTTCGAAACCTCGATCCACCAAAGCTTTGCAATAATACACGTCTTATAACAAAGAAGATTATTATAATGAATACATACCCACAGTTGCTGGTGTATGTTAGTCAAAATGCAAATTAAAAATGAGAATTATGGAAATATTATTTGCAGAGTTATTATATAATGAAACAGCAAAGTGAAACATTTTTGGTATTATTTATTCTCCACTTCATCTGACGAATTTCTAATATGAAATTCTTTATGCTTCTATCTAACATGTAAATCTTTGGAATTCCTTTTAGCAAATGAAACATGAGTAATGGAGAGTAAATTATACCAAAAAAATTTCCACTTTCCTGTTTTGTTATATATATATATATATATATATATAAGGTAAAACTTACTTGGAAAAGGATGCGTGGTGTTCGATCATGTAATAATATAAATAATATATAAATATATGCATATATACATACATGTATGTACATACCTACATATATATGTATATATACATGCATATATGGGTACAGGACATCAAAAAAACGTTGAACACAATGATAAATGAAAACATAAAAACAAAAACATAGAAACGAACTTTTTTTTCAAACAACAGAAAAAACAGAGAAACAAGACATACCACACAAGAAATATTTCCCCTCTTCAGTTGTCCCTGTTTTATCTACTCCACATTTCGAAGGTAAGGACAAGACGCGACTTCGTTGAAACAGCCCTTCCCGCAAAGCAAATTAAATAAAATTTGGGATTTTTTATGGAGGGTTGAAAGTGGTAACAAGAACAGGACAGTGAGAACAAAACAAGACGGTAAAAACAATAAAAAAGTAAAAACAGTAAAAGACAGGACAATGAGAACAAAACAGTAAAAACAAACAATGAGGGTTGTTAAGCCAAGACAATGGAAAAATTATTCTGAATGCTTAAGGAGACAGCTTATGAAGAGACAGGATAAGCTGGTCTGGTCTTTGTGAAAATAGCAGTCGAGAGAGAGAGAGGGGGGGGAGAAGGAGGGACAAAGAGGGAGAGAGAAGGAGATAATCATATAATTCAATGCAGGAGAATTTTATTTAGTAACATGCTGCAATACCACAGCTTACCAAGTGCAGAACACAAAAAGGAAAAAACAAAATAATAAATAAATATAATAAAATAAAACAACAACAATGATAATAATATTCATATCAATATTTCAAATAACTTAGTTGTAGTTTATTGGTCATTAATATTTCCTGTTTTAACTATAAAAGTTTCAAAATTACTTTATTGTTAGAATTAATGTATTTTGACAACCATTTTGCTGTGACATTGTTTTTGATGAATTTATAAATCTTGGAAGCTGAGTTCATCTGGTTCAGATAGATTATTCTCTGATTTGTAACTTTTCTTACAATTGATTATATATATATGTGTATGTATGTGTGCATGTGAGAGAGAGAGAGAGTATGTATCTTCATGTCTGTGTGTGTATTGTATTTGCGTGTGTGTGAGTATATATGTATGTGTATGCATGTGTGTATGTGTGTATATATATATAGATGAATATATATATATTTACATATATATATGCACATATATATACATATATATTTATGCATATTTATATACATATATATATATACACACACACACACACACACATATATATATATATACATATATATTTATATATATATATTTGTAAAA
>NC_043017.1:31959241-31971741 GCF_006345805.1 Octopus sinensis | reverse complement strand
ACCACCACCACCACCACTGCCACCACCACGACCATCTCCACCACCAGCAACAACAACAACAACAACAACACGATCGCCAATGAGGAGCAGTAAAAACATTATCCAGAGATAGTTTTAAAGTGCTAATTATTCAGGCCTGAAGTTAAGAATTTTGAATAAGATTGATGGTGTGGGTAGTAATTGAATACAGCACAGTTCAGTTTAGCTCAGAGAGCATAAATTGGCATTGCAGTACTGGTCAGTGTTGGTCAGAGTTGGAGACTTTGGTCAGTATTAGTGCCAGGCACGGCGGGGGGGACGTGGTGTGTGTGTGTGTAGGAATAATGGCCTGGTCAAACTTTAAATTGATTGATGCCAGATTTTAGTTGTAAGAAGAAACGATAATGTTGAATTTGGAAGAGAACCGATGGCAATGATGAATACTGCAATAATGATGATGTTTGTTCTGCTGCTACTGCTGCTGCTGCTGCTGCTACTGGCAAGGATGATGATGATGATGATGTCTGTATTTGCCTCATGGGCAATGAAACAAGAATATAACAACAGAGTGCAAAACAATACAAATAAAGAATTCTTTAAACGGGATGTGTCTCAAAGAGGTGCAGGCATGGGATGTACGGTTAAGAAGCTTGTTTGTTTTTCAGCCATGGAGTCTTGGGTTCGGTTCCGCTCTGCAACACCTTGGGGATAGTGTCTTTTCCTATAGCTCTGAGCTGACCAAAGATGCGTAAATGGATTTGGTTGACAGAAACTGAAAGAGGCATAAGGCGGATAAGTGGTAGAAACGTTAGCGCACCGGGCGAAATGCTTAAAAGTATTTCGTCTGCCACTACATTCTGAGTTCAAATTCTGCCAAGGTCAACTTTGCCTTTCATCCTTTCGGGGTCGATTAAATAAGTACCAGTTACGCACTGGGATCGATATGGGATCAGCCTTTCTTACGCACTGGGATCGCACTGGGATCAGCCTTTCTTAGATTTGTTAGTGTTAGTAATATTTTTTTTTTACACTTCGGAGCGCTAATATCTCTTTTCGTTAAAACGAGTTTATTTTCGTTTGACTTGTAGTCCTTTCAACATGAAGTCTTTTCTGATTATCCCCGTCTTTATATTTTTGCTGACATTATGGATACAATTAGGATATGGACTTCAATGTCATAACTGCAACTCGTTTTATAATGAAGGCTGTGGGCTATCATTAAGTAATTCTTCTGAATTTGTGACGAATTGCTCTGATACGGACAAGGGATGTAGAAAAGTTGTGCAGAAAATCAAAGTCAAGGAGGAATGGGAAACAAGATACATCAGACAGTGTGCAGAAGATGGTGTAGTCGGCAAATGCGACTATAAAGTTGGCACTGATGATATAAAAATGTTTTATTGTTACTGCACAGACAAAGATAAATGCAATAGTGGATCAAGCCTGTACAGTACAGTTTTCCTTGTATTTATTGCCATCATTGGACAGTACCTAAGCTATGATCTTTAGCATTATTCACATTACAAACTCTATTTTTTTCATAAATTTCTTGCTAATGACTCCCTCCCTTTTTTTTTTTATAAAGTTTGTTATTTACATAATTTTTTTCGCTTGTTCCATTTGATTAAATAATAATCTGTTTTCTTCTAGGTTAAAAATCTTAAGCTTAACAACTCAACTCATGCAACACTAATTTCTTAAACCATTTTCATTTCTCTTTCTTGCATTTTTTTTTTTTGTATTCTGATGTTTCTCATCTTAAATAGTGTTATTTAAACAAATTTCACTCTAATTTTGATGAATTCTAAAAGTAGAATAGTAATTTGCTTTTAAAATCGTTTTTTTAGTTAGACTACTTAACATTTGAAATCTAACCTCTTCAGACTTGATTAAAAATATTATTTACTTAGTTATATTTTTTGCTTTCACTTGGAGATGTTACATTTACTTCTATCAAAAGTTTTATGTGTCTGGTATTCTGAGTGGGGTATAAAATGTAACTTTTTGTTTGTAAAAAAAAAAAACCCAATAAAATATGTTCTTGTAATTAATATTGCTTGGTACCTGTTAAACTTTGGGATGAAGCTGAAAGAATAGCTTAAATGGATATTTTTGAAAGTTGCATTTATCTTATAAACAGATCATTTTGGCGTGAATAATAAATAATAAAGAAATAGTCATTTAAAAATCTAAAGATTAGGGATGCAAATTTTCTGCAAGGTTTAACTCTGTGGTTAAGTACACCACAATTATGAAAACCAAATGAATTTTCTAGAAAAATAAAAACTGAAAAACCGACATAGAGGGCAGCTGCATCGAACTCTCTCATGCACCAAATGGCAGTTGCTAAAAAGCTTTCGTGAAGTAAAACCAAATAGCAACACCAAATGGCGGTGCCCCAGCATGGCCACAGCTCATGAGCTGAAACTAGAATCAATCAATCAATCAATCAATCAATCATAATCGACTTAATCCGTTTGTCTGTCCTTGTTTGTCCTCTCTGTATTTAGCCTCTTGGGGGTTGTAAAGAAATAGGTTTTTTTGTCTGCTGTTACGTTCTGAGTTCAAATTCTGCCGGTATCAACTTTGCTTTTCATCCTTTCTGGGTCGATAAATTAAGTACCAGTTACGCACTGGGATCGATATAATCGACTTAATCCGTTTGTCTGTCCTTGTTTGTCCTCTCTGTATTTAGCCTCTTGGGGGTTGTAAAGAAATAGGTTTTTTGTCTGCTGTTACGTTCTGAGTTCAAATTCTGCCGGTATCAACTTTGCTTTTCATCCTTTCTGGGTCGATAAATTAAGTACCAGTTATGCACTGGGGTCGATATAATCGACTTAATCCGTTTGTCTGTCCTTGTTTGTCCTCTCTGTGTTTAGCCTCTTGGGGGTTGTAAAGAAATAGGTTTTTTGTCTGCTGTTACGTTCTGAGTTCAAATTCTGCCGGTATCAACTTTGCTTTTCATCCTTTCTGGGTCGATAAATTAAGTACCAGTTATGCACTGGGGTCGATATAATCGACTTAATCCGTTTGTCTGTCCTGTTTGTCCTCTCTGTGTTTAGCCTCTTGGGGGTTGTAAAGAAATAGGTTTTTTGTCTGCTGTTACGTTCTGAGTTCAAATTCTGCCGGTATCAACTTTGCTTTTCATCCTTTCTGGGTCGATAAATTAAGTACCAGTTATGCACTGGGGTCGATATAATCGACTTAATCCGTTTGTCTGTCCTTGTTTGTCCTCTCTGTGTTTAGCCTCTTGGGGGTTGTAAAGAAATAGGTTTTTTGTCTGCTGTTACGTTCTGAGTTCAAATCTGCCGGTATCAACTTTGCTTTTCATCCTTTCTGGGTCGATAAATTAAGTACCAGTTATGCACTGGGGTCGATATAATCGACTTAATCCGTTTGTCTGTCCTTGTTTGTCCTCTCTGTGTTTAGCCTCTTGGGGGTTGTAAAGAAATAGGTTTTTTGTCTGCTGTTACGTTCTGAGTTCAAATTCTGCCGGTATCAACTTTGCTTTTCATCCTTTCTGGGTCGATAAATTAAGTACCAGTTATGCACTGGGGTCGATATAATCGACTTAATCCGTTTGTCTGTCCTTGTTTGTCCTCTCTGTGTTTAGCCTCTTGGGGGTTGTAAAGAAATAGGTTTTTTGTCTGCTGTTACGTTCTGAGTTCAAATTCCACTGAGGTCGATTTCGCCTTTCATCCTTTCGGGTTTGATAAATTAAGTAGCAGTTATGCACTGGGGTCGATATAATTGACTTAATGTCTTTGTTTGTCCCCTCTATGTTTAGCCCCTTGTGAGCAATAAAGAAATAAGAAATTGAAAGAGGCTTGCCATATATATATAAAAAGCATTCATGCCAGTGCCACGTTAAAAGCCTGTGGGAGGAGGAGGAGTGACCGGAAGAGAGAGGAAGTGATGTCACAAAAGGACTGGAAGGGGGATGACACAGACAGAAAGACACATGCACATAAATATATACATATATAGATGACAGGCTTCTTTCAGTTTCTGTCTACCAAATCCAATCACAAGACTTTGGTTGGCCCAAGGTTTATAGTAGATAACACTTGCCCAAGGTGCAACACAGTGGGACTGAACCTGGAACAATGTGGTTGGGAAGCAAGCTTTTTTACCACACAGCCACTCCTGTGCCTATCTGTCTATTTGTCTTTCTGTCTATCTGTGTAGCTGGATATTAAAATTTGTTTTTATGTTCAGTTAAAATAAAAACAATTCTACAAGGGCATCAAGCTATAGAAACTCTGGCAGATCAAGATTGAAGCTTGGTGCAGATATCTGGTTCGCCAGCCCTCAATCAAATCGTCCAACCCATGCTAGCATGGAAAGCAGACGTTAAACGATGATGATGATGATGATTAATCAGATGGGCTGCTCTATACTTTTGTAGAGTACAAATTTATTATTCTTAAACAAGAATATTGTTGATAGTGACATCGAAGTTTCTGTGAGCTAAGCCATTGTCAGATTCTAAAGCACTGTAGTCCAATGATGCCTTATCTGGCCAAATCTTTGATGTCACTGTCAAGAACATTCTTATATAAGAAAAATAGATAGATAGATAGATAGATAGATAGATAGATAGATAGATATAGATAGATAGATAGATAGATAGATAGATAGATGTATGGATGGATGGATGGATGGATAGGTGGATGGATGGATGGAAAGATAGATGGATGTGTGGATGAATAGATGGGTAGAAAGATAAATATATATATATATATATGTTAAATTAGAGATAAAACCACTATTAGGCAAATCAAACAGTGAAAATCATAAACCAATTCATAGAAATAAAATTAATTAATAAAATATATAAAATATAAAATTCAAAATTTAAATTACTTAAATTTAAAGTTAAAATTTTTAAAAATATTTAAATTAATAATTTATACTTATAAATCTATATATATATAATTTTTTTTATATATATATATATAACTATCAAAAAGTATTAAAAGTTTAATATAAGATAAAGAGTAAAACCACTACGATCATTTCATGCCCATAAACAAATTCGAATAACAATAATTTAAATTCAATTAATAATTCGAATTATGGTTATAGTCAATCTTCAGGTTAATGATAATATTTAAATAAATAATCAGAAATATTTAAACAATATTTTTTAAGAAATAAATAAAATAATAATTTTAATAAAAAAATCTATTATGAAACTAGAAACTTTAACGATTATGTTTATGTCATAAAAAATAATGTTAAATATTAATTTTTAATTATTAATTTTTAAAGTAAGGAACCCACAAATAATCTAATCTCAGTTATAGTCAATATCTAATTACATAAATATTTTACATTAAAAAAAAAACTATTCATGTTATTAAATATAATTTCAAGTCAAATAATTATATAATATTTGAATAATAACTAAATTATCAATGAAAATAGATAAATGTATATAAATATTATAATTAAGATCTAAAATTATCTCTATTAATAAATATATATGCACGTATAAAAAAGACCTAATAAATTAATTATTCATTATTACTTATAAAAATATTAAAAGATTAAAAGAATAAAGATGAAATAGTTAATTGTAAAAAAACAAACAAACAATCTTAAACGAACGCTATAACTAATTAACGATCTATATATCTCATTGGCTAACTAATAACTTTCAAAAATCGTATAGTTAAGAAACTAAAATAAAATAAAATACTAATGAAATAATCAATCCGTAGTTATATAGTATCAAATAAATACTACAAATATATTTATCAATGGAAAAAATATTACTACCAAATATCGATTGTAAAAAAACAATATATAAGTTATAATAACAATTATAATTTTTTTAAAAATTACTATCAACAAATATAGTTATTTAAGACTAAAATTTATGCTATAAATACATGTATATACATGAAACCTAACTTTAAAAAACTGGTATAAATGTTAACGATCTATATTTCTCTTTGGTTAAGTAAAGTCTTACGAATAAATGTAAAGTTAATATCTAATAATTATATAGAAAAAACTACGATAACTAGATCATTCCATAACCATCAATATTTATATAAAAGATATTATACCATAAGACTTATTAAAATATTTAAATTTTAAAATGTAAGAATCTTAAATATAAATATATACTTAGCTTTGCGAGTTTTGTGATGAACTAAAATTTTAAATCGGAAAACGTCTTTTCAGCGTTTATAAGAATACTCGTGGAATTACGTTATTAGTAAAAAAAGAATAAATTGTTGAAGAATTCTTTAACCGTGGTGAACTACAAATACGCTTTATTATTGAAAATTTTATTTCTATGTATTGGTTTATGATTTTCACTGTTTTGATTTGACTAACAGTGGTTTTATCTCTAATTTAATATATATATTTATACTATAAAATTAGATTTAATCCTAAATCTAATTTTCCCTGTAAGTTTGGATTTAGTCCTATTATTATTATTATTATTATTATTATTATTATTATTATTATTATTATTATTGAGTGAGAGAGCAGTGCATGCCATCAAAGTGACACTGGGGTAAAATATACGAAGCCCAATATACCCATCATGACTACCCGTCTGATAAGGGTACACCAGGCACATGCATCACAACCATATGTGCGCGACATGGTGATCTCATATCAAGATAAACAGCACATGACCTTGCAGGTGGGGCCCAGTTAAAATTTTCTTCAGGTTGAGTAGCCCATCCTGCTCAAAAGGTCCCTGAATAAGGGTTGTTTAAGGATGTTTGAAAGAGCCACCCATGTTTCCACTACTTCTGCTCGTGATCAGAGATGCACATATCGTCAGCCACTAAGGGACATGCTCAACTGGTTAAGGTCAAGCAACTGACAAGCAAATCTGTGGTATTGAGCAGAATATTTGCTGTAGCCCATCTTTTTGTACCAAGACAAAACAATGTACATGATAACACTTCCAATCAGTTAAGATCAGAAGCCATGAGAGCCACTGCCTGGTACTGCATCAGGGCATTTTATTATTATTATTATTATTATTATTATTATTATTATTATTTATTATTATATATATGAAAATACAAAATGGGACAAGAACACAAAACATTCAGAAGACGATACAAAAAACATGGACAGGTCATTCGAAGCCTTTAATCTTCAGTCAAGAATTGGATCATCCTCGCAATTTCGGCTGATTAATCTTGAGATTGCTCCAATCCAGCCAGCCCCAAGGAAAAACTAAGCTAAGAGCACCAGATTCCTTGGAAAAAAAGCTTCGAATGTATACGAAACAAGGACGGGAAAACGGACAATGTTACACGAGTATAAATTCAATATATATATATATTTATATATATATATATCTTTATATATAAAAGTGAGGTTGTGTGCTGTCTGTCTCCTACGATTTAGATTCCTAACAACTCCCACATTTTGCGGTGCAGTTTAACCAAAACCGGGTATCTTATAGTCGTGATTCATATTGAGCCCTTCTGGGTATTAGCGCGCGTCTACGATGAGTCTACGATTAAAAAAAAAATTACCATCAATTTTTCCCATTTTTAATGCATTTTTGGCATATATAAGGGAAGTAACTCTCTAAAAATGTATTATTAAATCTCAGAACGTAAAAAGTACAGTAACCCCCCCCCTTGTGGTTGGCCATATTGAGATGGCTATTATACTTTACATCTCTAAAATTGCTTATATAGTTATTTCCCTTACAAACCCGAGCAACGCTGGGCGATACTGCTAGTATATATATATATATATATATAATATATATATATATATAAGAATATAAAAGAATTGAGAAACTGCAAGGGATATCTAAATATGAAATAAATCGTTTTTAATGTTGCAACTCAAAGTAGATAAAGCTATAAATAACATCAGAGAGAATATTGGGCTAAAAAAGAACCCCTTTGATGGAAAAACCTTCAACTTTTTTTCTACCCAAGGGATATTTTTAATGCGTTATTCTACATGTTGTTACTTCCTTGAGTTCAACTATCAAAATCTCTCTCTCTCTCTCTGTACACGCATATACAAACACACACACACACGTGCAGATATTTTTTAAACCTTTATTCTTTACTTGCTTCAATCATTTGACTGTGGCCATACTGGAGTACTACTTTAAAGGGTTTTAGTCAAAGAAATCGATCCCAGGACTTATTCTTTCTAAGCTTAGTACTCATTCTATTAATTTCTTCTGCCAAACCACTAAGGTACAGGGATATAAACACAGCAACATCAGTTGTCATAAATATATATATCTATATATATATATTAAAACGACTATATATTTTTGACAACTTTTTTGCACGTTAGACCACTGGAAATGTAAATTTTGATTGAATAATTTAAATTTAATTAAATTCCATTTCCCTTTTGATATGATTATCTATATATATATATATATATATATATATATATATGCACACACACACACACACACATATATACATTCACTCTATGCTGATTGGTGATACAGTATGGGTAGATTTTCGAAATCCAATGAATACTTATGCATTTATACAGTTAGGAAATTTTACAAATACACTTTCTCAGGAAGATATGATAAACCTATTATAATGGGTAATACTACATGTGCTTTTCATATTTTTATATTGTGATGTAATTCTTTGGACTAACAATGTTTGCAGCTGAAGAGAGCTTTAAACCATCTTTTATATCAATAATACACTGAAATATAACGGATTGTTTATAAAGCTTGAAACACGTGTACCGAAATATCCTTTGGGTTCTGTTTTTAATTTTATTTGATATATATACGTATATATATATATATATATGTATATATATATATATATATTCTTAGTATATTGGAGCATTCCCACAGATCGTAATCCTCATATTGTCCTTTTTCATGGTCTGATGAAGCAGCCACCAAATAAATTCTTTCAAATACTTTGCGGTTTCTTCAGAAATGATTAATAGATTCCATTCATCAGGTTGAACAAGATATGTCCTAGAAGCATCGTTGCTTGAATAAGAATGGTACCACAAAACCCTTCAAGAGCAATTACATCAGTTAGGAACAATAGAATTGTTTGCATGAAGGGAATATTACGATGTGGCGTGTCGGTATGAAGCATGATATAGCAAGGTGCAAGGTGGGGAAATAGATTTGCTGAATATAAAGAATAGGGTAAATGAAATGTGTTGGATATGTAATGTTAATGGATCTGAAGAACAGAGTACAAATGAGCAGAGAAGACATCTTGCCATTAAGGGAATCAAATATGATGTGCAAAAGAGAAGGCCTTTCCAACCTAAGCAAGCATGGAAAATGGACATAAAAATTGATGATTATGATGTTGATAGTGATAGGTGTGTGTGTGTGTGTGTGTGTGTGTATGTGTTGTTACATTTGGGGATGGTTGTTACACATATATATTTGTTTTTGCAAGATCTGCTTCAACACATGATTGTGCTGAAACAGATATTGTCCTCTTTGGGGATGGTCATCTTTTGCCAATAAACACACACACACACACTCTGTATATATATGTGTGTGTGTGTGTGAGAGAGGGAGAGAGAGTGTGTGTGTGCATGGGTATAAGCGTGGCTGTGTGGTAATAAGTTTGCTTCCTAACCACTGGCAGAAATGTTAGCACACCGGGTGAAATGCATAGCGGTATTTCGTCTGCCGCTACGTTCTGAGTTCAAATTCCGCCGAGGTCGACTTAGCCTTTCATCCTTTCGGGGTCGTTAATTAAGTACCAGTTACGCACTGGGGTCGATGTAATCGACTTAATCCATTTGTCTGTCCTTGTTTGCCTCTCTGTGTTTAGCCCCTTGTGGGTAGTAAAGAAATAGGTTCTGGGTTCAGTCCCACTGCATGGCTCCTTGGGCAAGTGTCTTTCACGATAGCCCTGGCCAACCAATGCCTCGTGAGATCAGACGGAAACTGAAAGAAGCCTTTCGAATGTGTGTGTGTGTCTTTGCCTTTATTTACCCAACAACTGGTGATGGTTTGTTTCCATCCCCATTATTTCACAGTTTGACAAACATATATATATAAATATGAACACTGAATGCATCTCATGATAGACAAATCAAAATATCTCATATCCATATATATATATATATATATATACACACACACATATATATATATATGTGTATATATATATATATACTCTCTCTCTTTTTACTCTTTTACTCTTTTACTTGTTTCAGTCATTTGACTGCGGCCATGCTGGAGCACCGCCTTTAGTCGAGCAAATCGACCCCGGGACTTATTCTTTGTAAGCCCAGTACTTATTTTATTGGTTTCTTTTGCCGAACCACTAAGTGACGGGGACGTAAACACACCAGCATCGGTTGTCAAGCAATGCTAGGGGGACAAACACAGACACACAAACATATATATATACATATATACGACAGGCTTCTTTCAGTTTCCGTCTACCAAATCCACTCACAAGGCATTGGTCAGCCCGAGGCTATAGCAGAAGACACTTGCCCAAGAGGCCACGTAGTGGGACTGAACCCGGAACCATGTGGTTGGTTAGCAAGCTACTTACCACACAGCCACTCCTGCGCCTATATACATATATACATATATATATATATATACACACATATATATATATATATATATATATATATATACATATAAATATGAACATTGAATGTATGTCATGATAGACAAGCCAAAATATCTCATAAGTAGATATATGGAGATATACAATGGGAACAATGCACATTGTCAACGGAATGGTGCTATAGCTATTGATTTGGTAGCTGTATCATGTAAAAGATATACACATGCCATGAAAAGAATGTGATATAAATATAAAAGAGAAGCACTTTTAATGGTATTCTTTAAGATGGTTCTGTTCCACTCTGAGATTCTGGAAAAATGGAACAGGAATATTAGCCTGTTAAACAAACAAGGCATGGAATTCTGCATCGGGAAAGCCTGAGATGAAGAGATCATAACTGAAAAGTTTGTATACTCTTTACACTTTACTCTTTTACTTGTTTCAGTCATTTGACTGTGGCCATGCTGGAGCACCGCCTTTATATTTATTTATTACCCACAAGGGGCTAAACATAGAGGGGACAAACAAGGACAGACAAACGGATTAAATTGATTACATCGACCCCAGTGCGTAACTGGTACTTAATTTATCGACCCCGAAAGGATGAAAGGCAAAGTCGACCTCAGCGGAATTTGAACTCGGAGCGTAACGGCAGACGAAATACCGCTAAGAATTTCGCCCGACGTACTAACGTTTCTGTCAAGCAAATCGACCCCAGGACTTATTCTTTGTAAACCTAGTACTTATTCTATCGGTCTCTTTTGCAGAACCACTAAGTAACGGGGATATAAACACACCAGCGTCGGTTGTCAAGCAATGTTGAGGGGGACAAACACAGACGCACAAACATATACACACACATACATATATATATATATATATATATATATATATATAGTTAATCCAAACAAGAAAGCAACAAAAAAACACAACAACGGGAGGACGTGGAACAAATGTAGTATTATTGGACGCTCAGGAAAGAAGGAAACATAGGAGAAGGAAAGATCCAGAGAAGGGAAGACAGAGGAAATATATATATATATATACAATGGGCTTCTTTCAGTTTCCCTCTACCAAATCCACTCACAAGGCCTTGGTTGGCCGGAGGCTATAGTAGAAGACACTTGCCCAAGGTGTCATGCAGTGGGACTGAACCCGGAATCATGTGATTCGTAAGCAACCTACTTACCCTACAGCCACTCCTGTGCCTATTGTATTAAATATCTATGTTAAATAATGATATTGATATACATATCTACTGAGCTACAGAGAAGTCTTAATGTAAAGTAGGATGACATGTTACAATTTCTGCTATATTCTTTAATTTCATGTAATGACCAGCATGACCTGCTGCAGGTGTATCTGATGGCAATTACTTTCAGTGAAATAACACTGACAGAATAATATTTATAATCCCCTGATACAGATAAAGAAATTATACACTGGAGTAAGAATTTACCAGTTTGCTGTATATTTATGTAAGCCATCTCAAGAGACATGAGCCGAAATCTTAAAGTAGATACGAATATATCTAACAGTGAGGCTCACACATGCTCACGCATACACACACACACACACTCTCTCTGTGGGCAACTAACACACATACACACACACACACACACATAGATACACAGCCATAGACATATATTTGTCTATATTTCTCACAAGGCTTTGGTCGACCTGGGGCTAAAGTAGAAGACACTTGCCCAAGGTGCCACATAATGGAACTGAACCTGGAACCATGGGATTAGAAAGCAAGCTTCTTACCACACAGCCACACCTGCATTTAAATTGTATTCATTAAATACATCTTTCTTTATTCTTTTAATTGTTTCAGTCATTTGACTGTGGCCATGCTGGAGTACCACTTTAAAGGGTTTTAGTCAAAGAAATTGACCCAGGACTGATTCTTTCTAAGCCTAATACTTATTGTTTTTGACTGTATTTCTGAACCACTAACTTATGGGG